>NW_026869753.1:300000-520674 GCF_905332965.1 Bombus pascuorum | reverse complement strand
CGTATAACGTTATATACTATTACGTTATATCGTATAACGTTATAAACTATTACGTCATAACGTATAACGTGATATACTATTACGTTATAACGTATAACGTTATATACTATTAAGTTATAACGTATAACGTTGTGTAATACTACGAACTAACGTATAACGTTATATACTATTACGTTATAACGTATAACGTTATATACTATTACGTTATAACGTATAACGTTATATACTATTACGTTATAACGTATAACGTTATATATATTACGTTAAAACGTATAACGTTATATACTATTACGCAATAACTTATAACGTTATATAATACTACGAACTAACGTATAACGTTATATAATACTACGAAATAACGTATAACGCTATGTAGTATTACTTTATAACGTATAACGTTATATACTATTACGTACTAACGTATAACGCTATATACTATTGCGTAATATCGTATAACGTTATATGCCACTACGTACTAACGGATAACGTTATATACTATTACGTACTAACGAATAACGTTATATACTATTACGTATTAACGTATAACGTTATATACTATTATGCAATAACTTATAACGTTATATAATATTACATTATAACGTATAACGTTATATACTATTACGTACTAACGTATAACGCTATATACTATTACGCTATAATGTGAAAAGTTATGTAGCCTTACCTTATGACGCATAACGTTATATACGATTACGTTATAACGAATAACGTTATATACTATTACGTTATAGCGTATAACGTTATATACTATTACGTTATGACGTATAACGTTATATACTATTACGTACTAACGAATAACGTTATATACTATTACGTACTAACGGATAACGTTATATACTATTACGTACTAACGGATAACGTTATATACTATTACGTATTAACGTATAACGTTATATACTATTATGCAATAACTTATAACGTTATATAATATTACATTATAACGTATAACGTTATATACTATTACGTACTAACGTATAACGGTATATACTATTACGCTATAATGTGAAAAGTTATGTAGCCTTACCTTATGACGTATAACGTTATATACGATTACGTTATAACGAATAACGTTATATACTATTACGTTATAGCGTATAACGTTATATACTATTACGTTATGACGTATAACGTTATATATTATTACGTACTAACGAATAACGTTATATACGATTACGTTATAACGTATAACTTTATATACGCTTACGTTATAACGTATAACGTTATATACTACTACGTACTAACGTATAACGTTATATACTATTACGTACTAACGTATAACGGTCTATACTATTACGCTATAACGTGAAAAGTTATGCAGCATTACCTTATGACGTATAACGTTATATACTATTACGTTATATCGTATAACGTTATAAACTATTACGTCATAACGTATAACGTGATATACTATTACGTTATAACGTATAACGTTATATACTATTAAGTTATAACGTATAACGTTGTGTAATACTACGAACTAACGTATAACGTTATATACTATTACGTTATAACGTATAACGTTATATACTATTACGTTATAACGTATAACGTTATATACTATTACGTTATAACGTATAACGTTATATATATTACGTTAAAACGTATAACGTTATATACTATTACGCAATAACTTATAACGTTATATAATACTACGAACTAACGTATAACGTTATATAATACTACGAAATAACGTATAACGCTATGTAGTATTACTTTATAACGTATAACGTTATATACTATTACGTACTAACGTATAACGCTATATACTATTGCGTAATATCGTATAACGTTATATGCCACTACGTACTAACGGATAACGTTATATACTATTACGTACTAACGAATAACGTTATATACTATTACGTATTAACGTATAACGTTATATACTATTATGCAATAACTTATAACGTTATATAATATTACATTATAACGTATAACGTTATATACTATTACGTACTAACGTATAACGGTATATACTATTACGCTATAATGTGAAAAGTTATGTAGCCTTACCTTATGACGTATAACGTTATATACGATTACGTTATAACGAATAACGTTATATACTATTACGTTATAACGTATAACGTTATATACTATTACGTTATAACGTATAACGTTATATACTATTAAGTTATAACGTATAACGTTGTGTAATACTACGAACTAACGTATAACGTTATATACTATTACGTTATAACGTATAACGTTATATACTATTACGTTATAACGTATAACGTTATATAATAGTACGTTATAACGTATAACGTTATATACTATTACGTACTAACGTATAACGTTATACACTATGGCGTAATATCGTAAAACGTTATATGGCATTACGTACTAACGGATAACGTTATATACTATTATCTACTAACGAATAACGTTTTATACTATTACGTAACAACTTATAACGTTATGTACTATTACCTTATAACGTATAACGTTATATACAATTACGTTATAACGTATAACGTTACATACTATTACGTTATAACGTATAACGTTATATACTATCACGTACTAACGAATAACGTTATATACTATTAAGTACTAACGGATAACGTTATATACTATTACATACTAACGAATAACGTTCTATACTATTACGTTATTACGTATAACGTTAAATATTATTACGTACTAACGTATAACGTTATATAATACTACGAACTAACGTATAACGTTATATACAATTACGTTATAACGTATAACGTTATATACAATTACGTTATAATGTATACCGTTATATACTATTGCGTAATATCGTATAACGTTATATGCCATTACGTATTAACGGATAACGTTTTATACTATTACGTCATAACGTATTACGTTATATACTATCACGTACTAACGTATAACGTTATATACTATTACGTTATAACGTATAACGTTATATACTATTACGTTATAACGTATAACGTTATATAATAGAACGTTATAACGTATAACGTTATATACTATTACGTACTAACGTATAACGTTATATACTATTGCGTAATATCGTATAACGTTATATGCCATTAAGTACTAACGGATAACGTTATATACTATTATCTACTAACGAATAACGTTGTATACTATTACGTAACAACGTATAACGTTATGTAGTATTATCTTATAACGTATAACGTTAGATACAATTACGTTATAACCTATAACGTTATATACTATTACGTTATAACGTATAACGTTATATACTATTACGTTATAACGTATAACGTTACATACAATTACGTTATAACGTATAACGTTACATACTATTACGTTATAACCTATAACGTTATATACTATTACGTTATAACGTATAACGTTATATACTATTACGTTATAACGTATAACGTTATGTAGTATTACCTTATAACGTATATCGTTATATACTATTACGTTATAACGTATATCGTTTTATACTATTACGTTATAACGTATAACGTTATATACTATTACGTTATAACGTATAACGTTATATACTATTACGAACTAACGTATATCGTTATATACTATTACGTACTAACGGATAACGTTATATACTATTACGTACTAACGGATAACGTTATTTACTATTACGCAGTGACGTATAACCTTATATAATATTACGAACTAACGTATAACGTTATGTAATACTACGAACTAACGTATAACGTTATATACAATTACGTTATAACGTATAACGTTATATACTATTACGTCATAACGTATAACGTGATATACTATTACGTACTAACGTATAACGGTGTATACTATTACGTACTAACGAATAACGTTGTATACTATTACGTTATAACGTATAACGTTGTATACTATTACGTTATAACGTATAACGTTATATAATACTACGAACTAACGTATAACGTTTTATACTATTACGTAATAACGTATTACGTTATATACTATTACGTTATAACGAATAACGTTATATACTATTACGTTATAGCGTATAACGTTATATACTATTACGTTATGACGTATAACGTTATATACTATTACGTACTAACGAATAACGTTATATACTATTACGTACTAACGGATAACGTTATATACTATTACGTACTAACGAATAACGTTATATACTATTACGTACTAACGGATAACGTTATATACTATTACGCAATAACTTATAACGCTATATAATACTACGAACTAACGTATAACGTTATATACTATTACGTTATAACGTATAACGTTATATACTATTACGTTATAACGTATTACGTTATATATAATTACGTACTAACGTATAAAGTTATATACTATTACGTAATAACGAATAACGTTATATACTATTACGTACTAACGTATAACGTTATATACTATGGCGTAATATCGTATAACGTTATATGCCATTACGTACTAACGGATAACGTTATATACTATTATCTACTAACGAATAACGTTGTATACTATTACGTAACAACGTATAACGTTATGTAGTATAACCTTATAACGTATAACGTTAGATACAATTACGTTATAACGTATAACGTTACGTACTATTACGTTATAACCTATAACGTTATATACTATTACGTTATAACGTATAACGTTATATACTATTACGTTATAACCTATAACGTTATATACTATTACGTTATAACGTATAACGTTATATACTATTACGTTATAACGTATAACGTTATGTAGTATTACCTTATAACGTATATCGTTATATACTATTACGTTATAACGTATATCGTTATATACTATTACGTTATAACGTATAACGTTATATACTATTTCGTTATAACGTATAACGTTATATACTATTACGAACTAACGTATATCGTTATATACTATTACGTACTAACGGATAACGTTATATACTATTACGTACTAACGGATAACGTTATGTACTATTACGCAGTGACGTATAACCTTATATAATATTACGAACTAACGTATAACGTTATGTAATACTACGAACTAACGTATAACGTTATATACAATTACGTTATAACGTATAACGTTATATACTATTACGTCATAACGTATAACGTGATATACTATTACGTACTAACGTATAACGGTGTATACTATTACGTACTAACGAATAACGTTGTATACTATTACGTTATAACGTATAACGTTGTATACTATTACGTTATAACGTATAACGTTATATAATACTACGTACTAACCTATACCGTTATATACTATTGCGTAATATCGTATAACGTTATATGCCATTAAGTACTAACGGATAACGTTATATACTATTATCTACTAACGAATAACGTTGTATACTATTACGTAACAACGTATAACGTTATGTAGTATTGCCTTATAACGTATAACGTTATATACAATTACGTTATAACGTATAACGTTACATACTATTACGTTATAACCTATAACGTTATATACTATTACGTTATAACGTATAACGTTATATACTATTACGTTATAACGTATAACGTTATGTAGTATTACCTTATAACGTATATCGTTATATACTATTACGTTATAACGTATATCGTTATATACTATTACGTTACAACGTATAACGTTATATACTATTACGTTATAACGTATAACGTTATATACTATTACGAACTAACGTATAACGTTATATACTATTACGTACTAACGGATAACGTTATATACTATTACGTACTAACGGATAACGTTATGTACTATTACGCAGTGACGTATAACCTTATATAATATTACGAACTAACGTATAACGTTATGTAATACTACGAACTAACGTATAACGTTATATACAATTACGTTATAACGTATAACGTTATATACTATTACGTCATAACGTATAACGTGATATACTATTACGTACTAACGTATAACGGTGTATACTATTACGTACTAACGTATAACGGTGTATACTATTACGTACTAACGAATAACGTTGTATACTATTACGTTATAACGTATAACGTTATATACTATTACGAACTAACGTATAACGTTATATAATATTACATTATAACGTATAACGTTATATACTATTACGTACTAACGTATAACGCTATATACTATTACGCTATAATGTGAAAAGTTATGTAGCCTTACCTTATGACGTATAACGTTATATACGATTACGTTATAACGAATAACGTTATATACTATTACGTTATAGCGTATAACGTTATATACTATTACGTTATGACGTATAACGTTATATACTATTACGTACTAACGAATAACGTTATATACTATTACGTACTAACGGATAACGTTATATACTATTACGTACTAACGGATAACGTTATATACTATTACGTATTAACGTATAACGTTATATACTATTATGCAATAACTTATAACGTTATATAATATTACATTATAACGTATAACGTTATATACTATTACGTACTAACGTATAACGGTATATACTATTACGCTATAATGTGAAAAGTTATGTAGCCTTACCTTATGACGTATAACGTTATATACGATTACGTTATAACGAATAACGTTATATACTATTACGTTATAGCGTATAACGTTATATACTATTACGTTATGACGTATAACGTTATATATTATTACGTACTAACGAATAACGTTATATACGATTACGTTATAACGTATAACTTTATATACGCTTACGTTATAACGTATAACGTTATATACTACTACGTACTAACGTATAACGTTATATACTATTACGTACTAACGTATAACGGTCTATACTATTACGCTATAACGTGAAAAGTTATGCAGCATTACCTTATGACGTATAACGTTATATACTATTACGTTATATCGTATAACGTTATAAACTATTACGTCATAACGTATAACGTGATATACTATTACGTTATAACGTATAACGTTATATACTATTAAGTTATAACGTATAACGTTGTGTAATACTACGAACTAACGTATAACGTTATATACTATTACGTTATAACGTATAACGTTATATACTATTACGTTATAACGTATAACGTTATATACTATTACGTTATAACGTATAACGTTATATATATTACGTTAAAACGTATAACGTTATATACTATTACGCAATAACTTATAACGTTATATAATACTACGAACTAACGTATAACGTTATATAATACTACGAAATAACGTATAACGCTATGTAGTATTACTTTATAACGTATAACGTTATATACTATTACGTACTAACGTATAACGCTATATACTATTGCGTAATATCGTATAACGTTATATGCCACTACGTACTAACGGATAACGTTATATACTATTACGTACTAACGAATAACGTTATATACTATTACGTATTAACGTATAACGTTATATACTATTATGCAATAACTTATAACGTTATATAATATTACATTATAACGTATAACGTTATATACTATTACGTACTAACGTATAACGGTATATACTATTACGCTATAATGTGAAAAGTTATGTAGCCTTACCTTATGACGTATAACGTTATATACGATTACGTTATAACGAATAACGTTATATACTATTACGTTATAACGTATAACGTTATATACTATTACGTTATAACGTATAACGTTATATACTATTAAGTTATAACGTATAACGTTGTGTAATACTACGAACTAACGTATAACGTTATATACTATTACGTTATAACGTATAACGTTATATACTATTACGTTATAACGTATAACGTTATATAATAGTACGTTATAACGTATAACGTTATATACTATTACGTACTAACGTATAACGTTATACACTATGGCGTAATATCGTAAAACGTTATATGGCATTACGTACTAACGGATAACGTTATATACTATTATCTACTAACGAATAACGTTTTATACTATTACGTAACAACTTATAACGTTATGTACTATTACCTTATAACGTATAACGTTATATACAATTACGTTATAACGTATAACGTTACATACTATTACGTTATAACGTATAACGTTATATACTATCACGTACTAACGAATAACGTTATATACTATTAAGTACTAACGGATAACGTTATATACTATTACATACTAACGAATAACGTTCTATACTATTACGTTATTACGTATAACGTTAAATATTATTACGTACTAACGTATAACGTTATATAATACTACGAACTAACGTATAACGTTATATACAATTACGTTATAACGTATAACGTTATATACAATTACGTTATAATGTATACCGTTATATACTATTGCGTAATATCGTATAACGTTATATGCCATTACGTATTAACGGATAACGTTTTATACTATTACGTCATAACGTATTACGTTATATACTATCACGTACTAACGTATAACGTTATATACTATTACGTTATAACGTATAACGTTATATACTATTACGTTATAACGTATAACGTTATATAATAGAACGTTATAACGTATAACGTTATATACTATTACGTACTAACGTATAACGTTATATACTATTGCGTAATATCGTATAACGTTATATGCCATTAAGTACTAACGGATAACGTTATATACTATTATCTACTAACGAATAACGTTGTATACTATTACGTAACAACGTATAACGTTATGTAGTATTATCTTATAACGTATAACGTTAGATACAATTACGTTATAACCTATAACGTTATATACTATTACGTTATAACGTATAACGTTATATACTATTACGTTATAACGTATAACGTTACATACAATTACGTTATAACGTATAACGTTACATACTATTACGTTATAACCTATAACGTTATATACTATTACGTTATAACGTATAACGTTATATACTATTACGTTATAACGTATAACGTTATGTAGTATTACCTTATAACGTATATCGTTATATACTATTACGTTATAACGTATATCGTTTTATACTATTACGTTATAACGTATAACGTTATATACTATTACGTTATAACGTATAACGTTATATACTATTACGAACTAACGTATATCGTTATATACTATTACGTACTAACGGATAACGTTATATACTATTACGTACTAACGGATAACGTTATTTACTATTACGCAGTGACGTATAACCTTATATAATATTACGAACTAACGTATAACGTTATGTAATACTACGAACTAACGTATAACGTTATATACAATTACGTTATAACGTATAACGTTATATACTATTACGTCATAACGTATAACGTGATATACTATTACGTACTAACGTATAACGGTGTATACTATTACGTACTAACGAATAACGTTGTATACTATTACGTTATAACGTATAACGTTGTATACTATTACGTTATAACGTATAACGTTATATAATACTACGAACTAACGTATAACGTTTTATACTATTACGTAATAACGTATTACGTTATATACTATTACGTTATAACGAATAACGTTATATACTATTACGTTATAGCGTATAACGTTATATACTATTACGTTATGACGTATAACGTTATATACTATTACGTACTAACGAATAACGTTATATACTATTACGTACTAACGGATAACGTTATATACTATTACGTACTAACGAATAACGTTATATACTATTACGTACTAACGGATAACGTTATATACTATTACGCAATAACTTATAACGCTATATAATACTACGAACTAACGTATAACGTTATATACTATTACGTTATAACGTATAACGTTATATACTATTACGTTATAACGTATAACGTTATATACTATTACGTTATAACGTATTACGTTATATATAATTACGTACTAACGTATAAAGTTATATACTATTACGTAATAACGAATAACGTTATATACTATTACGTACTAACGTATAACGTTATATACTATGGCGTAATATCGTATAACGTTATATGCCATTACGTACTAACGGATAACGTTATATACTATTATCTACTAACGAATAACGTTGTATACTATTACGTAACAACGTATAACGTTATGTAGTATAACCTTATAACGTATAACGTTAGATACAATTACGTTATAACGTATAACGTTACGTACTATTACGTTATAACCTATAACGTTATATACTATTACGTTATAACGTATAACGTTATATACTATTACGTTATAACCTATAACGTTATATACTATTACGTTATAACGTATAACGTTATATACTATTACGTTATAACGTATAACGTTATGTAGTATTACCTTATAACGTATATCGTTATATACTATTACGTTATAACGTATATCGTTATATACTATTACGTTATAACGTATAACGTTATATACTATTTCGTTATAACGTATAACGTTATATACTATTACGAACTAACGTATATCGTTATATACTATTACGTACTAACGGATAACGTTATATACTATTACGTACTAACGGATAACGTTATGTACTATTACGCAGTGACGTATAACCTTATATAATATTACGAACTAACGTATAACGTTATGTAATACTACGAACTAACGTATAACGTTATATACAATTACGTTATAACGTATAACGTTATATACTATTACGTCATAACGTATAACGTGATATACTATTACGTACTAACGTATAACGGTGTATACTATTACGTACTAACGAATAACGTTGTATACTATTACGTTATAACGTATAACGTTGTATACTATTACGTTATAACGTATAACGTTATATAATACTACGTACTAACCTATACCGTTATATACTATTGCGTAATATCGTATAACGTTATATGCCATTAAGTACTAACGGATAACGTTATATACTATTATCTACTAACGAATAACGTTGTATACTATTACGTAACAACGTATAACGTTATGTAGTATTGCCTTATAACGTATAACGTTATATACAATTACGTTATAACGTATAACGTTACATACTATTACGTTATAACCTATAACGTTATATACTATTACGTTATAACGTATAACGTTATATACTATTACGTTATAACGTATAACGTTATGTAGTATTACCTTATAACGTATATCGTTATATACTATTACGTTATAACGTATATCGTTATATACTATTACGTTACAACGTATAACGTTATATACTATTACGTTATAACGTATAACGTTATATACTATTACGAACTAACGTATAACGTTATATACTATTACGTACTAACGGATAACGTTATATACTATTACGTACTAACGGATAACGTTATGTACTATTACGCAGTGACGTATAACCTTATATAATATTACGAACTAACGTATAACGTTATGTAATACTACGAACTAACGTATAACGTTATATACAATTACGTTATAACGTATAACGTTATATACTATTACGTCATAACGTATAACGTGATATACTATTACGTACTAACGTATAACGGTGTATACTATTACGTACTAACGTATAACGGTGTATACTATTACGTACTAACGAATAACGTTGTATACTATTACGTTATAACGTATAACGTTATATACTATTACGAACTAACGTATAACGTTATATACTATTACGTACTAACGGATAACGTTATATACTATTACGTACTAACGGATAACGTTATGTACTATTACGCAGTGACGTATAACCTTATATAATATTACGAACTAACGTATAACGTTATATACTATTACGTACTAACGTATAACGGTATATACTATTACGCTGTAATGTGAAAAGTTATGTAGCATTACCTTATGACGTATAACGTTATATACGATTACGTTATAACGTATAACTTTATATACGCTTACGTTCTAACGTATAACGTTATATACTACTACGTACTAACGAATAACGTTATATACTATTACGTACTAACGTATAATGTTATATACTATGGCGTAATATCGTATAACGTTATATGCCATTACGTACTAACGGATAACGTTATATACTATTATCTACTAACGAATAACGTTGTATACTATTACGTAACAACGTATAACGTTATGTAGTATTACCTTATAACGTATAACGTTATATACAATTACGTTATAACGTATAACGTTACATACTATTACGTTATAACGTATAACGTTATATACTATTACGTTATAACGTATAACGTTATATACTATTACATTATAACGTATAACGTTATATACTATTACGTACTAACGAATAACGTTATATACTATTACGTACTAACGGATAACGTTATATACTATTACGCAATAACGTATAACGTTATATAATACTACGAACTAACCTATAACGTTATATACTATTACGTTATAACGTATAACGTTAAATACTATTACGTTATAACGTATAACGTTATGTACAATTACGTTATAATGTATAACGTTATATACAATTACGTTATAACGTATAACGTTATATATATTACGTTATAACGTATAACGTTATATACTATTAGGGTATAACGTATAACGTTATATACTATTATGTACTAACGATTAACGTTATATACTATTACGTACTAACGGATAACGTTATATAATACTACGAAATAACGTATAACGTTATGTAGTATTATCTTATAACGTGTAACGTTATATACAATTACGTTGTAACGTATAACGTTATATACTATTACGTTATAACGTATAACGTTATATACTATTAAGTTATAACGTATAACGTTGTGTAATACTACGAACTAACGTATAACGGTATATACTATTACGTTATAACGTATAACGTTATATACTATTACGTTATAACGTATAACGTTATATAATAGTACGTTATAACGTATAACGTTATATACTATTACGTACTAACGTATAACGTTATACACTATGGCGTAATACCGTAAAACGTTATATGGCATTACGTACTAACGGATAACGTTATATACTATTATCTACTAACGAATAACGTTTTATACTATTACGTAACAACTTATAACGTTATGTACTATTACCTTATAACGTATAACGTTATATACAATTACGTTATAACGTATAACGTTACATACTATTACGTTATAACGTATAACGTTATATACTATCACGTACTAACGAATAACGTTATATACTATTAAGTACTAACGGATAACGTTATATACTATTACGTACTAACGGATAACGTTATATACTATTACGTACTAACGAATAACGTTATATACTATTACGTACTAACGGATAACGTTATATACTATTACGCAATAACTTATAACGCTATATAATACTACGAACTAACGTATAACGTTATATACTATTATGGTATAACGTATAACGTTATATACTATTACGTACTAACGATTAACGTTATATACTATTACGTACTAACGGATAACGTTATATACTATTACGCAGTGACGTATAACCTTATATAATATTACGAACTAACGTATAACGTTATATAATACTACGAACTAACGTATAACGTTATATACAATTACGTTATAAAGTATAACGTTATATACGATTACGTCATAACCTATAACGTGATATACTATTACGTACTAACGTATAACGGTATATACTATTACGTACTAACGAATAACGTTCTATACTATAACGTTATTACGTATAACGTTAAATACTATTACGTACTAACGTATAACGTTATATAATACTACGAACTAACGTATAACGTTATATACAACTACGTTATAACGTATAACGTTATATACAATTACGTTATAATGTATAACGTTATATATATTACGTTATAACGTATAACGTTATATACAATTACGTTATAATGTATAACGTTATATATATTACGTTATAACGTATAACGTTATATACTATTACGGTATAACGTATAACGCTATGTACTATTACGTACTAACGATTAACGTTATATACTATTACGTACTAACGGATAACGGTATATACTATTACGCTATAATGTGAAAAGTTATGTAGCATTATCTTATAACGTATAACGTTATATACGATTACGTTATAACGTATAACTTTATATACGCTTACGTTATAACGTATAACGTTATATACTACTACGAACTAACGTATAACGTTATATACTATTACGTACTAACGTATAACGGTATATACTATTACGCTATAACGTGAAAAGTTATGCAGCATTACCTTATGACGTATAACGTTATATACTATTACGTTATATCGTATAACGTTATAAACTATTACGTCATAACGTATAACGTGATATACTATTACGTTATAACGTATAACGTTATATACTATTAAGTTATAACGTATAACGTTGTGTAATACTACGAACTAACGTATAACGTTGTGTAATACTACGAACTAACGTATAACGTTATATACTATTACGTTATAACGTATAACGTTATATACTATTACGTTATAACGTATAACGTTATATACTATTACGTTATAACGTATAACGTTATATACTATTACGTTATAACGTATAACGTTATATATATTACGTTAAAACGTATAACGTTATATACTATTACGCAATAACGTATAACGTTATATAATACTACGAACTAACGTATAACGTTATATAATACTACGAAATAACGTATAACGTTATGTAGTATTATCTTATAACGTGTAACGTTATATACAATTACGTTATAACGTATAACGTTATATACTATTACGTTATAACGTATAACGTTATATACTATTAAGTTATAACGTATAACGTTGTGTAATACTACGAACTAACGTATAACGTTATATACTATTACGTTATAACGTATAACGATATATACTATTACGTTATAACGTATAACGTTATATAATAGTACGTTATAACGTATAACGTTATATACTATTACGTACTAACGTATAACGTTATACACTATGGCGTAATATCGTAAAACGTTATATGGCATTACGTACTAACGGATAACGTTATATACTATTATCTACTAACGAATAACGTTTTATACTATTACGTAACAACTTATAACGTTATGTACTATTACCTTATAACGTATAACGTTATATACAATTACGTTATAACGTATAACGTTACATACTATTACGTTATAACGTATAACGTTATATACTATCACGTACTAACGAATAACGTTATATACTATTAAGTACTAACGGATAACGTTATATACTATTACATACTAACGAATAACGTTCCATACTATTACGTTATTACGTATAACGTTAAATATTATTACGTACTAACGTATAACGTTATATAATACTACGAACTAACGTATAACGTTATATACAATTACGTTATAACGTATAACGTTATATACAATTACGTTATAATGTATACCGTTATATACTATTGCGTAATATCGTATAACGTTATATGCCATTACGTATTAACGGATAACGTTTTATACTATTACGTCATAACGTATTACGTTATATACTATCACGTACTAACGTATAACGTTATATACTATTACGTTATAACGTATAACGTTATATACTATTACGTTATAACGTATAACGTTATATAATAGAACGTTATAACGTATAACGTTATATACTATTACGTACTAACGTATAACGTTATATACTATTGCGTAATATCGTATAACGTTATATGCCATTAAGTACTAACGGATAACGTTATATACTATTATCTACTAACGAATAACGTTGTATACTATTACGTAACAACGTATAACGTTATGTAGTATTACCTTATAACGTATAACGTTAGATACAAAAACGTTATAACGTATAACGTTACATACTATTACGTTATAACCTATAACGTTATATACTATTACGTTATAACGTATAACGTTATATACTATTACGTTATAACGTATAACGTTACATACTATTACGTTATAACGTATAACGTTACATACTATTACGTTATAACCTATAACGTTATATACTATTACGTTATAACGTATAACGTTATATACTATTACGTTATAACGCATAACGTTATATACTATTACGTTATAACGTATAACGTTATATACTATTACGAACTAACGTATATCGTTATATACTATTACGTACTAACGGATAACGTTATATACTATTACGTACTAACGGATAACGTTATTTACTATTACGCAGTGACGTATAACCTTATATAATATTACGAACTAACGTATAACGTTATGTAATACTACGAACTAACGTATAACGTTATATACAATTACGTTATAACGTATAACGTTATATACTATTACGTCATAACGTATAACGTGATATACTATTACGTACTAACGTATAACGTTATATACAATTACGTTATAACGTATAACGTTACATACTATTACGTTATAACCTATAACGTTATATACTATTACGTTATAACGTATAACGTTATATACTATTACGTCATAACGTATAACGTGATATACTATTACGTACTAACGTATAACGTTATATACTATTACGTACTAACGAATAACGTTATATACTATTACGTACTAACGGATAACGTTATATACTATTACGTACTAACGAATAACGTTATATACTATTACGTACTAACGGATAACGTTATATACTATTACGCAATAACTTATAACGCTATATAATACTACGAACTAACGTATAACGTTATATACTATTACGTTATAACGTATAACGTTATATACTATTACGTTATAACGTATAACGTTATATACTATTACGTTATAACGTATTACGTTATATATAATTACGTACTAACATATAAAGTTATATACTATTACGTAATAACGTATAACGCTATGTAGTATTACCTTATAACGTATAACGTTATATACTATTACGTACTAACGTATAACGCTATATACTATTGCGTAATATCGTATAACGTTATATGCCACTACGTACTAACGGATAACGTTATATACTATTACGTACTAACGAATAACGTTATATACTATTACGTATTAACGTATAACGTTATATACTATTATGCAATAACTTATAACGTTATATAATATTACATTATAACGTATAACGTTATATACTATTACGTACTAACGTATAACGGTATATACTATTACGCTATAATGTGAAAAGTTATGTAGCCTTACCTTATGACGTATAACGTTATATACGATTACGTTATAACGAATAACGTTATATACTATTACGTTATAGCGTATAACGTTATATACTATTACGTTATGACGTATAACGTTATATACTATTACGTACTAACGAATAACGTTATATACTATTACGTACTAACGGATAACGTTATATACTATTACGTACTAACGGATAACGTTATATACTATTACGCAATAACGTATAACGTTACATAATAGTACGGACTAACGTATAACGTTACATAATACTACGAACTAACGTATAACGTTTTATACTATTACGTAATAACGTATTACGTTATATACTATCACGTACTAACGTATAACGTTATATACTATTACGTTATAACGTATTACGTTATATATAATTACGTACTAACGTATAAAGTTATATACTATTTTGTAATAACGTATAACGCTATGTAGTATTACCTTATAACGTATAACGTTATATACTATTACGTACTAACGTATAACGTTATATACTATTGCGTAATATCGTATAACGTTATATGCCACTACGTACTAACGGATAACGTTATATACTATTACGTACTAACGAATAACGTTATATACTATTACGTACTAACGTATAACGTTATATACTATTATGCAATAACTTATAACGTTATATAATATTACATTATAACGTATAACGTTATATACTATTACGTACTAACGTATAACGGTATATACTATTACGCTATAATGTGAAAAGTTATGTAGCATTACCTTATGACGTATAACGTTATATACGATTACGTTATAACGTATAACTTTATATACGCTTACGTTCTAACGTATAACGTTATATACTACTACGTACTAACGTATAACGTTATATACTATTACGTTCTAACGTATAACGGTATATACTATTACGCTAGAACGTGAAAAGTTATGCAGCATTACCTTATGACGTATAACGTTAAATACTATTAAGTTATATCGTATAACGTTATATACTATTACATTATAACGTATAACGTTATATACTATTACGTTATAACGTATAACGTTATATACTATTACATTATAACGTATAACGTTATATACTATTACGTACTAACGAATAACGTTATATACTATTACGTACTAACGTATAACGTTATATACTATGGCGTAATATCGTATAACGTTATATGCCATTACGTACTAACGGATAACGTTATATACTATTATCTACTAACGAATAACGTTGTATACTATTACGTAACAACGTATAACGTTATGTAGTATTACCTTATAACGTATAACGTTAGATACAATTACGTTATAACGTATAACGTTACGTACTATTACGTTATAACCTATAACGTTATATACTATTACGTTATAACGTATAACGTTATATACTATTACGTTATAACCTATAACGTTATATACTATTACGTTATAACGTATAACGTTATATACTATTACGTTATAACGTATAACGTTATATACTATTACGAACTAACGTATATCGTTATATACTATTACGTACTAACGGATAACGTTATATACTATTACGTACTAACGGATAACGTTATGTACTATTACGCAGTGACGTATAACCTTATATAATATTACGAACTAACGTATAACGTTATGTAATACTACGAACTAACGTATAACGTTATATAAAATTACGTTATAACGTATAACGTTATATACTATTACGTCATAACGTATAACGTGATATACTATTACGTACTAACGTATAACGGTGTATACTATTACGTACTAACGAATAACGTTGTATACTATTACGTTATAACGTATAACGTTGTATACTATTACGTTATAACGTATAACGTTATATAATACTACGTACTAACCTATACCGTTATATACTATTGCGTAATATCGTATAACGTTATATGCCATTACGTATTAACGGATAACGTTATATACTATTACGTTATAACGTATAACGATATATACTATTACGTTATAACGTATAACGTTATATAATAGAACGTTATAACGTATAACGTTATATACTATTACGTACTAACGTATAACGTTATATACTATTGCGTAATATCGTATAACGTTATATGCCATTAAGTACTAACGGATAACGTTATATACTATTATCTACTAACGAATAACGTTGTATACTATTACGTAACAACGTATAACGTTATGTAGTATTACCTTATAACGTATAACGTTAGATACAATTACGTTATAACGTATAACGTTACATACTATTACGTTATAACCTATAACGTTATATACTATTACGTTATAACGTATAACGTTATATACTATTACGTTATAACCTATAACGTTATATACTATTACGTTATAACGTATAACGTAATATACTATTACGTTATAATTTATAACGTTATGTAGTATTACCTTATAACGTATATCGTTATATACTATTACGTTATAACGTATATCGTTATATACTATTACGTTATAACGTATAACGTTATATACTATTACGTACTAACGTATAACGTTATATACTATTGCGTAATATCGTATAACGTTATATGCCATTAAGTACTAACGGATAACGTTATATACTATTATCTACTAACGAATAACGTTGTATACTATTACGTAACAACGTATAACGTTATGTAGTATTACCTTATAACGTATAACGTTATATACTATTACGTACTAACGTATAACGCTATATACTATTGCGTAATATCGTATAACGTTATATGCCACTACGTACTAACGGATAACGTTATATACTATTACGTACTAACGAATAACGTTATATACTATTACGTATTAACGTATAACGTTATATACTATTATGCAATAACTTATAACGTTATATAATATTACATTATAACGTATAACGTTATATACTATTACGTACTAACGTATAACGGTATATACTATTACGCTATAATGTGAAAAGTTATGTAGCCTTACCTTATGACGTATAACGTTATATACGATTACGTTATAACGAATAACGTTATATACTATTACGTTATAGCGTATAACGTTATATACTATTACGTTATGACGTATAACGTTATATACTATTACGTACTAACGAATAACGTTATATACTATTACGTACTAACGGATAACGTTATATACTATTACGTACTAACGGATAACGTTATATACTATTACGCAATAACGTATAACGTTACATAATAGTACGGACTAACGTATAACGTTACATAATACTACGAACTAACGTATAACGTTTTATACTATTACGTAATAACGTATTACGTTATATACTATCACGTACTAACGTATAACGTTATATACTATTACGTTATAACGTATTACGTTATATATAATTACGTACTAACGTATAAAGTTATATACTATTTTGTAATAACGTATAACGCTATGTAGTATTACCTTATAACGTATAACGTTATATACTATTACGTACTAACGTATAACGTTATATACTATTGCGTAATATCGTATAACGTTATATGCCACTACGTACTAACGGATAACGTTATATACTATTACGTACTAACGAATAACGTTATATACTATTACGTACTAACGTATAACGTTATATACTATTATGCAATAACTTATAACGTTATATAATATTACATTATAACGTATAACGTTATATACTATTACGTACTAACGTATAACGGTATATACTATTACGCTATAATGTGAAAAGTTATGTAGCATTACCTTATGACGTATAACGTTATATACGATTACGTTATAACGTATAACTTTATATACGCTTACGTTCTAACGTATAACGTTATATACTACTACGTACTAACGTATAACGTTATATACTATTACGTTCTAACGTATAACGGTATATACTATTACGCTAGAACGTGAAAAGTTATGCAGCATTACCTTATGACGTATAACGTTAAATACTATTAAGTTATATCGTATAACGTTATATACTATTACATTATAACGTATAACGTTATATACTATTACGTTATAACGTATAACGTTATATACTATTACATTATAACGTATAACGTTATATACTATTACGTACTAACGAATAACGTTATATACTATTACTTACTAACGTATAACGTTATATACTATGGCGTAATATCGTATAACGTTATATGCCATTACGTACTAACGGATAACGTTATATACTATTATCTACTAACGAATAACGTTGTATACTATTACGTAACAACGTATAACGTTATGTAGTATTACCTTATAACGTATAACGTTAGATACAATTACGTTATAACGTATAACGTTACGTACTATTACGTTATAACCTATAACGTTATATACTATTACGTTATAACGTATAACGTTATATACTATTACGTTATAACCTATAACGTTATATACTATTACGTTATAACGTATAACGTTATATACTATTACGTTATAACGTATAACGTTATATACTATTACGAACTAACGTATATCGTTATATACTATTACGTACTAACGGATAACGTTATATACTATTACGTACTAACGGATAACGTTATGTACTATTACGCAGTGACGTATAACCTTATATTATATTACGAACTAACGTATAACGTTATGTAATACTACGAACTAACGTATAACGTTATATACAATTACGTTATAACGTATAACGTTATATACTATTACGTCATAACGTATAACGTGATATACTATTACGTACTAACGTATAACGGTGTATACTATTACGTACTAACGAATAACGTTGTATACTATTACGTTATAACGTATAACGTTGTATACAATTACGTTATAACGTATAACGTTATATAATACTACGTACTAACCTATACCGTTATATACTATTGCGTAATATCGTATAACGTTATATGCCATTACGTATTAACGGATAACGTTATATACTATTACGTTATAACGTATAACGATATATACTATTACGTTATAACGTATAACGTTATATAATAGAACGTTATAACGTATAACGTTATATACTATTACGTACTAACGTATAACGTTATATACTATTGCGTAATATCGTATAACGTTATATGCCATTAAGTACTAACGGATAACGTTATATACTATTATCTACTAACGAATAACGTTGTATACTATTACGTAACAACGTATAACGTTATGTAGTATTACCTTATAACGTATAACGTTAGATACAATTACGTTATAACGTATAACGTTACATACTATTACGTTATAACCTATAACGTTATATACTATTACGTTATAACGTATAACGTTATATACTATTACGTTATAACCTATAACGTTATATACTATTACGTTATAACGTATAACGTTATATACTATTACGTTATAATTTATAACGTTATGTAGTATTACCTTATAACGTATATCGTTATATACTATTACGTTATAACGTATATCGTTATATACTATTACGTTATAACGTATAACGTTATATACTATTACGTACTAACGTATAACGTTATATACTATTGCGTAATATCGTATAACGTTATATGCCATTAAGTACTAACGGATAACGTTATATACTATTATCTACTAACGAATAACGTTGTATACTATTACGTAACAACGTATAACGTTATGTAGTATTACCTTATAACGTATAACGTTAGATACAAAAACGTTATAACGTATAACGTTACATACTATTACGTTATAACCTATAACGTTATATACTATTACGTTATAACGTATAACGTTATATACTATTACGTTATAACGTATAACGTTATATACAATTACGTTATAACGTATAACGTTACATACTATTACGTTATAACCTATAACGTTATATACTATTACGTTATAACGTATAACGTTATATACTATTACGTTATAACGCATAACGTTATATACTATTACGTTATAACGTATAACGTTATATACTATTACGAACTAACGTATATCGTTATATACTATTACGTACTAACGGATAACGTTATATACTATTACGTACTAACGGATAACGTTATTTACTATTACGCAGTGACGTATAACCTTATATAATATTACGAAATAACGTATAACGTTATGTAATACTACGAACTAACGTATAACGTTATATACAATTACGTTATAACGTATAACGTTATATACTATTACGTCATAACGTATAACGTGATATACTATTACGTACTAACGTATAACGTTATATACAATTACGTTATAACGTATAACGTTACATACTATTACGTTATAACCTATAACGTTATATACTATTACGTTATAACGTATAACGTTATATACTATTACGTCATAACGTATAACGTTATATACTATTACGTCATAACGTATAACGTGATATACTATTACGTACTAACGTATAACGTTATATACTATTACGTACTAACGAATAACGTTATATACTATTACGTACTAACGTATAACGTTATATACTATTACGTACTAACGGATAACGTTATATACTATTACGTACTAACGGATAACGTTATATACTATTACGCAATAACGTATAACGTTACATAATAGTACGGACTAACGTATAACGTTACATAATACTACGAACTAACGTATAACGTTTTATACTATTACGTAATAACGTATTACGTTATATACTATTACGTACTAACGTATAACGTTATATACTATTACATTATAACGTATAACGTTATATACTATTACATACTAACGAATAACGTTATATACTATTACGTACTAACGGATAACGTTATATACTATTACGTACTAACGAATAACGTTATATACTATTACGTACTAACGGATAACGTTATATACTATTACGCAATAACTTATAACGCTATATAATACTACGAACTAACGTATGACGTTATATACTATTACGTTATAACGTATAACGTTATATACTATTACGTTATAACGTATAACGTTATACACTATTACGTTATAACGTATTACGTTATATATAATTACGTACTAATGTATAAAGTTATATACTATTACGTAATAACGTATAACGCTATGTAGTATTACCTTATAACGTATAATGTTATATACTATTACGTACTAACGTATAACGCTATATACTATTGCGTAATATCGTATAACGTTATATGCCACTACGTACTAACGGATAACGTTATATACTATTACGTACTAACGAATAACGTTATATACTATTACGTACTGACGTATAACGTTATATACTATTATGCAATAACTTATAACGTTATATAATATTACATTATAACGTATAACGTTATATACTATTACGTACTAACGTATAACGGTATATACTATTACGCTGTAATGTGAAAAGTTATGTAGCATTACCTTATGACGTATAACGTTATATACGATTACGTTATAACGTATAACTTTATATACGCTTACGTTCTAACGTATAACGTTATATACTACTACGTACTAACGTATAACGTTATATACTATTACGTACTAACGTATAACGGTATATACTATTACGCTAGAACGTGAAAAGTTATGCAGCATTACCTTATGACGTATAACGTTATATACTATTACGTACTAACGAATAACGTTATATACTATTACGTACTAACGTATAACGTTATATACTATGGCGTAATATCGTATAACGTTATATGCCATTACGTACTAACGGATAACGTTATATACTATTATCTACTAACGAATAACGTTGTATACTATTACGTAACAACGTATAACGTTATGTAGTATTACCTTATAACGTATAACGTTATATACAATTACGTTATAACGTATAACGTTACATACTATTACGTTATAACCTATAACGTTATATACTATTACGTTATAACGTATAACGTTATATACTATTACGTTATAACCTATAACGTTATATACTATTACGTTATAACGTATAACGTTATATACTATTACGTTATAACGTATAACGTTATGTAGTATTACCTTATAACGTATATCGTTATATACTATTACGTTATAACGTATATCGTTATATACTATTACGTTATAACGTATAACGTTATATACTATTACGAACTAACGTATATCGTTATATACTATTACGTACTAACGGATAACGTTATATACTATTACGTACTAACGGATAACGTTATGTACTATTACGCAGTGACGTATAACCTTATATAATATTACGAACTAACGTATAACGTTATGTAATACTACGAACTAACGTATAACGTTATATACAATTACGTTATAACGTATATCGTTGTATACTATTACGTTATAACGTATAACGTTATATAATACTACGTACTAACCTATACCGTTATATAATATTGCGTAATATCGTATAACGTTATATGCCATTACGTATTAACGGATAACGTTATATACTATTACGTTATAACGTATAACGTTATATACTATTACGTTATAGCGTATAACGTTATATACTATTACGTTATAACGTATAACGTTATATACTATTACGAACTAACGGATAACGTTATATACTATTACGTACTAACGGATAACGTTATATACTATTACGCAATAACTTATAACGCTATATAATACTACGAACTAACGTATAACGTTATATACTATTACGTTATAACGTATAACGTTATATACTATTACGTTATAACGTATAACGTTATATACTATTACGTTATAGCGTATAACGTTATATACTATTACGTTATGACGTATAACGTTATATACTATTACGTACTAACGAATAACGTTATATACTATCACGTACTAACCGTTAACGTTATATACTATTACGTACTAACGAATAACGTTATATACTATTACGTACTAACGGATAACGTTATATACTATTACGCAATAACTTATAACGCTATATAATACTACGAACTAACGTATAACGTTATATACTATTACGTTATAACGTATAACGTTATATACTATTACGTTATAACGTATAACGTTATATACTATTACGTTATAACGTATAACGCTATATACTATTGCGTAATATCGTATAACGTTATATGCCACTACGTACTAACGAATAACGTTATATACTATTACGTACTAACGTATAACGTTATATACTATGGCGTAATATCGTATAACGTTATATGCCATTACGTACTAACGGATAACGTTATATACTATTATCTACTAACGAATAACGTTGTATACTATTACGTAACAACGTATAACGTTATGTAGTATTACCTTATTACCTATAACGTTATATACTATTACGTTATAACGTATAACGTTAAATACTATTACGTTATAACGTATAACGTTATGTACAATTACGTTATAATGTATAACGTTATATACAATTACGTTATAACGTATAACGTTATATATATTACGTTATAACGTATAACGTTATATACTATTACGGTATAACGTATAACGTTATATACTATTATGTACTAACGATTAACGTTATATACTATTACGTACTAACGGATAACGTTATATACTATTACGCAGTGACGTATAACCTTATATAATATTACGAACTAACGTATAACGTTATATAATACTACGAACTAACGTATAACGTTATATACAATTCCGTTATAACGTATAACGTTATATACTATTACGTCATAACGTATAACGTGATATACTATTACGTACTAACGTATAACGGTATATACTATTACGTACTAACGAATAACGTTGTATACTATTACGTTATAACGTATAACGTTGTGTACTATTACGTTATAACGTATAACGTTATATAATACTACGTACTAACCTATACCGTTATATACTATTGCGTAATATCGTATAACGTTATATGCCATTACGTATTAACGGATATCGTTATATACTATTACGATATAACGTATAACGTTATGCACTATTACGTCATAACGTATAACGTTATATACTATTACGTTATAAGGTATAACGTTATATACTATTACGTTATAACGTATAACGTTATATACTATTACGAACTAACGTATAACGTTATATACTATTACGTACTAACGGATAACGTTATATACTATTACGTTATAACGTATTACGTTATATATAATTACGTACTAACGTATAAAGTTATATACTATTTTGTAATAACGTATAACGCTATGTAGTATTACCTTATAACGTATAACGTTATATACTATTACGTACTAGCGTATAACGTTATATACTAATACGTTATAACGTATAACGTTATATACTATTACGTTATAACGTATAACGTTATATACTATTACGTTATAACGTATTACGTTATATATAATTACGTACTAACGTATAAAGTTATATACTATTTTGTAATAACGTATAACGCTATGTAGTATTACCTTATAACGTATAACGTTATATACTATTACGTACTAGCGTATAACGTTATATACTATTGCGTAATATCGTATAACGTTATATGCCACTACGTACTAACGGATAACGTTATATACTATTACGTACTAACGAATAACGTTATATACTATTACGTACTAACGTATAACGTTATATACTATTATGCAATAACTTATAACGTTATATAATATTACATTATAACGTATAACGTTATATACTATTACGTACTAACGTATAACGGTATATACTATTACGCTATAATGTGAAAAGTTATGTAGCATTACCTTATGACGTATAACGTTATATACGATTACGTTATAACGTATAACGTTATATACTATTACGATATAACGTATAACGTTATATACTATTACATTATAACGTATATCGTTATATACTATTACGTACTAACGAATAACGTTATATACTATTACGTACTAACGTATAACGTTATATACTATGGCGTAATATCGTATAACGTTATATGCCATTACGTACTAACGGATAACGTTATATACTATTATCTACTAACGGATAACGTTGTATACTATTACGTAACAACGTATAACGATATGTAGTATTACCTTATAACGTATAACGTTAGATACAATTACGTTATAACGTATAACGTTACGTACTATTACGTTATAACCTATAACGTTATATACTATTACGTTATAACGTATAACGTTATATACTATTACGTTATAACCTATAACGTTATATACTATTACGTTATAACGTATAACGTTATATACTATTACGTTATAACGTATAACGTTATGTAGTATTACCTTATAACGTATATCGTTATATACTATTACGTTATAACGTATATCGTTATATACTATTACGTTATAACGTATAACGTTATATACTATTACGTTATAACGTATAACGTTATATACTATTACGAACTAACGTATATCGTTATATACTATTACGTACTAACGGATAACGTTATATACTATTACGTACTAACGGATAACGTTATGTACTATTACGCAGTGACGTATAACCTTATATAATATTACGAACTAACGTATAACGTTATGTAATACTACGAACTAACGTATAACGTTATATACAATTACGTTATAACGTATAACGTTATATACTATTACGTCATAACGTATAACGTGATATACCATTACGTACTAACGTATAACGGTGTATACTATTACGTACTAACGAATAACGTTGTATACTATTACGTTATAACGTATAACGTTGTATACTATTACGTTATAACGTATAACGTTATATAATACTACGTACTAACCTATACCGTTATATACTATTGCGTAATATCGTATAACGTTATATGCCATTACGTATTAACGGATAACGTTATATACTATTACGTTATAACGTATAACGTTATATACTATTACGTTATAACGTATAACGTTATATAATAGAACGTTATAACGTATAACGTTATATACTATTACGTAACAACGTATAACGTTATGTAGTATTACCTTATAACGTATAACGTTAGATACAATTACGTTATAACGTATAACGTTACATACTATTACGTTATAACCTATAACGTTATATACTATTACGTTATAACGTATAACGTTATATACTATTACGTTATAACCTATAACGTTATATACTATTACGTTATGACGTATAACGTTATATACTATTACGTTATAACGCATAACGTTATATACTATTACGAACTAACGGATAACGTTATATACTATTACGTACTAACGGATAACGTTATATACTATTACGCAATAACTTATAACGCTATATAATACTACGAACTAACGTATAACGTTATATACTATTACGTTATAACGTATAACGTTATATACTATTACGTTATAACGTATAACGTTATATACTATTACGTTATAACGTAGTACGTTATATACTATTACGCAATAACGTACAACGTTACATAATAATACGGACTAACGTATAACGTTACATAATACTACGAACTAACGTATAACGTTTTATACTATTACGTAATAACGTATTACGTTATATACTATTACGTTATAACGTATAACGTTATATACTATTACGTTATAGCGTATAACATTATATACTATTACGTTATGACGTATAACGTTATATACTATTACGTACTAACGAATAACGTTATATACTATCACGTACTAACGGATAACGTTATATACTATTACGTACTAACGAATAACGTTATATACTATTACGCAATAACTTATAACGCTATATAATACTACGAACTAACGTATAACGTTATATACTATTACGTTATAACGTATAACGTTATATACTATTACGTTATAACGTATAACGTTATATACTATTACGTTATAACGTATTACGTTATATATAATTACCTACTAACGTATAAAGTTATATACTATTACGTAATAACGTATAACGCTATGTAGTATTACCTTATAACGTATAACGTTATATACTATTACGTACTAACGTATAACGCTATATACTATTGCGTAATATCGTATAACGTTATATGCCACTACGTACTAACGAATAACGTTATATACTATTACGTACTAACGTATAACGTTATATACTATGGCGTAATATCGTATAACGTTATATGCCATTACGTACTAACGGATAACGTTATATACTATTATCTACTAACGAATAACGTTGTATACTATTACGTAACAACGTATAACGTTATGTAGTATTACCTTATAACGTATAACGTTATATACAATTACGTTATAACGTATAACGTTACATACTATTACGTTATAACGTATAACGTTATATACTATTACGTTATAACGTATAACGTTATATACTATTACATTATAACGTATAACGTTATATACTATTACGTACTAACGAATAACGTTATATACTATTACGTACTAACGGATAACGTTATATACTATTACGCAATAACGGATAACGTTATATACTATTACGCAATAACGTATAACGTTATATAATACAACGAACTAACCTATAACGTTATATACTATTACGTTATAACGTATAACGTTATACACTATTACGTTATAACGTATAACGTTATGTACAATTACGTTATAATGCATAACGTTATATACAATTACGTTATATATATTACGTTATAACGTATAACGTTATATACTATTACGGTATAACGTATAACGTTATATACTATTATGTACTAACGATTAACGTTATATACTATTACGTACTAACGGATAACGCTATATACTATTACGCAGTGACGTATAACCTTATATAATATTACGAACTAACGTATAACGTTATATAATACTACGAACTAACGTATAACGTTACATACAATTACGTTATAACGTATAACGTTATATACTATTACGTCATAACGTATAACGTGATATACTATTACGTACTAACGTATAACGGTATATACTATTACGTACTAACGAATAACGTTGTATACTATTACGTTATAACGTATAACGTTGTATACTATTACGTTATAACGTATAACGTTGTATAATACTACGTACTAACTTATACCGTTATATACTATTGCGTAATATCGTATAACGTTATATGCCATTGCGTATTAACGGATAACGTTATATACTATTACGTTATAACGTATAACGTTATATACTATTACGAACTAACGATTAACGTTATATACTATTACGTACTAACGGATAACGTTATATACTATTACGCAATAACGTATAACGTTACATAATAGTACGGACTAACGTATAACGTTACATAATACTACGAACTAACGTATAACGTTTTATACTATTACGTAATAACGTATTACGTTATATACTATCACGTACTAACGTATAAGGTTATATACTATTGCGTAATATCGTATAACGTTATATACTATTACATACTAACGAATAACGTTATATACTATTACGTACTAACGGATAACGTTATATACTATTACGTACTAACGAATAACGTTATATACTATTACGTACTAACGGATAACGTTATATACTATTACGTACTAACGGATAACGTTATATACTATTACGCAATAACTTATAACGCTATATAATACTACGAACTAACGTATAACGTTATATACTATTACGTTATAACCTATAACGTTATATACTATTACGTTATAACGTATAACGTTATATACTATTACGTTATAACGTATAACGTTATGTAGTATTACCTTATAACGTATATCGTTATATACTATTACGTTATAACGTATATCGTTATATACTATTACGTTATAACGTATAACGTTATATACTATTACGAACTAACGTATATCGTTATATACTATTACGTACTAACGGATAACGTTATATTTATTACGTACTAACGGATAACGTTATGTACTATTACGCAGTGACGTATAACCTTATATAATATTACGAACTAACGTATAACGTTATGTAATACTACGAACTAACGTATAACGTTATATACAATTACGTTATAACGTATAACGTTATATACTATTACGTCATAACGTATAACGTGATATACTATTACGTACTAACGTATAACGGTGTATACTATTACGTACTAACGAATAACGTTGTATACTATTACGTTATAACGTATAACGTTGTATACTATTACGTTATAACGTATAACGTTATATAATACTACGTACTAACCTATACCGTTATATACTATTGCGTAATATCGTATAATGTTATATGCCATTACGTATTAACGGATAACGTTATATACTATTACGTTATAACGTATAACGTTATATACTATTACGTTATAACGTATAACGTTATATAATAGAACGTTATAACGTATAACGTTATATACTATTACGTACTAACGTATAACGTTATATACTATTGCGTAATATCGTATAAAGTTATATGCCATTAAGTACTAACGGATAACGTTATATACTATTTTCTACTAACGAATAACGTTGTATAATATTACGTAACAACGTATAACGTTATGTAGTATTACCTTATAACGTATAACGTTAGATACAATTACGTTATAACGTATAACGTTACATACTATTACGTTATAACCTATAACGTTATATACTATTACGTTATAACGTATAACGTTATATACTATTACGTTATAACCTATAACGTTATATACTATTACGTTATAACGTATATCGTTATATACTATTACGTTATAACGTATAACGTTATATACTATTACGAACTAACGTATATCGTTATATACTATTACGTACTAACGGATAACGTTATATACTATTACGTACTAACGGATAACGTTATGTACTATTACGCAGTGACGTATAACCTTATATAATATTACGAACTAACGTATAACGTTATGTAATACTACGAACTAACGTATAACGTTATATACAATTACGTTATAACGTATATCGTTGTATACTATTACGTTATAACGTATAACGTTATATAATACTACGTACTAACCTATACCGTTATATAATATTGCGTAATATCGTATAACGTTATATGCCATTACGTATTAACGGATAACGTTATATACTATTACGTTATAACGTATAACGTTATATACTATTACGTTATAGCGTATAACGTTATATACTATTACGTTATAACGTATAACGTTATATACTATTACGAACTAACGGATAACGTTATATACTATTACGTACTAACGGATAACGTTATATACTATTACGCAATAACTTATAACGCTATATAATACTACGAACTAACGTATAACGTTATATACTATTACGTTATAACGTATAACGTTATATACTATTACGTTATAACGTATAACGTTATATACTATTACGTTATAACGTATTACGTTATATACTATTACGCAATAACGTACAACGTTACATAATAATACGGACTAACGTATAACGTTACATAATACTACGAACTAACGTATGACGTTTTATACTATTACGTAATAACGTATTACGTTATATACTATTACGTTATAACGTATAACGTTATATACTATTACGTTATAGCGTATAACATTATATACTATTACGTTATGACGTATAACGTTATATACTATTACGTACTAACGAATAACGTTATATACTATCACGTACTAACGGATAACGTTATATACTATTACGTACTAACGAATAACGTTATATACTATTACGTACTAACGGATAACGTTATATACTATTACGCAATAACTTATAACGCTATATAATACTACGAACTAACGTATAACGTTATATACTATTACGTTATAACGTATAACGTTATATACTATTACGTTATAACGTATTACGTTATATATAATTACCTACTAACGTATAAAGTTATATACTATTACGTAATAACGTATAACGCTATGTAGTATTACCTTATAACGTATAACGTTATATACTATTACGTACTAACGTATAACGCTATATACTATTGCGTAATATCGTATAACGTTATATGCCACTACGTACTAACGAATAACGTTATATACTATTACGTACTAACGTATAACGTTATATACTATGGCGTAATATCGTATAACGTTATATGCCATTACGTACTAACGGATAACGTTATATACTATTATCTACTAACGAATAACGTTGTATACTATTACGTAACAACGTATAACGTTATGTAGTATTACCTTATAACGTATAACGTTATATACAATTACGTTATAACGTATAACGTTACATACTATTACGTTATAACGTATAACGTTATATACTATTACGTTATAACGTATAACGTTATATACTATTACATTATAACGTATAACGTTATATACTATTACGTACTAACGAATAACGTTATATACTATTACGTACTAACGGATAACGTTATATACTATTACGCAATAACGGATAACGTTATATACTATTACGCAATAACGTATAACGTTATATAATACAACGAACTAACCTATAACGTTATATACTATTACGTTATAACGTATAACGTTATACACTATTACGTTATAACGTATAACGTTATGTACAATTACGTTATAATGCATAACGTTATATACAATTACGTTATATATATTACGTTATAACGTATAACGTTATATACTATTACGGTATAACGTATAACGTTATATACTATTATGTACTAACGATTAACGTTATATACTATTACGTACTAACGGATAACGCTATATACTATTACGCAGTGACGTATAACCTTATATAATATTACGAACTAACGTATAACGTTATATAATACTACGAACTAACGTATAACGTTATATACAATTACGTTATAACGTATAACGTTATATACTATTACGTCATAACGTATAACGTGATATACTATTACGTACTAACGTATAACGGTATATACTATTACGTACTAACGAATAACGTTGTATACTATTACTTTATAACGTATAACGTTGTATACTATTACGTTATAACGTATAACGTTGTATAATACTACGTACTAACTTATACCGTTATATACTATTGCGTAATATCGTATAACGTTATATGCCATTGCGTATTAACGGATAACGTTATATACTATTACGTTATAACGTATAACGTTATATACTATTACGTTATAACGTATAACGTTATATACTATTACGAACTAACGATTAACGTTATATACTATTACGTACTAACGGATAACGTTATATACTATTACGCAATAACGTATAACGTTACATAATAGTACGGACTAACGTATAACGTTACATAATACTACGAACTAACGTATAACGTTTTATACTATTACGTAATAACGTATTACGTTATATACTATCACGTACTAACGTATAAGGTTATATACTATTGCGTAATATCGTATAACGTTATATACTATTACATACTAACGAATAACGTTATATACTATTACGTACTAACGGATAACGTTATATACTATTACGTACTAACGAATAACGTTATATACTATTACGTACTAACGGATAACGTTATATACTATTACGTACTAACGGATAACGTTATATACTATTACGCAATAACTTATAACGCTATATAATACTACGAACTAACGTATAACGTTATATACTATTACGTTATAACGTATAATGTTATATACTATTACGTTATAACGTATAACGTTATATAATAGAACGTTATAACGTATAACGTTATATACTATTACGTACTAACGTATAAGGTTATATACTATTGCGTAATATCGTATAACGTTATATGCCATTAAGTACTAACGGATAACGTTATATACTATTATCTACTAACGAATAACGTTGTATACTATTACGTAACAACGTATAACGTTATGTAGTATTACCTTATAACGTATAACGTTATATACAATTACGTTATAACGTATAACGTTACATACTATTACGTTATAACCTATAACGTTATATACTATTACGTTATAACGTATAACGTTATATACTATTACGTTATAACGTATAACGTTATGTAGTATTACCTTATAACGTATATCGTTATATACTATTAAGTTATAACGTATAACGTCATATACTATTACGTTATAGCGTATAACGTTATATACTATTACATACTAACGAATAACGTTATATACTAATACGTACTAACGGATAACGTTATATACTATTACGTACTAACGGATAACGTTATATACTATTACGCAATAACGTATAACGTTACATAATAATACGGACTAACGTATAACGTTACATAATACTACGAACTAACGTATAACGTTTTATACTATTACGTAATAACGTATTACGTTATATACTATTACGTACTAACGTATAACGTTATATACTATTACATTATAACGTATAACGTTATATACTATTACATACTAACGAATAACGTTATATACTATTACGTACTAACGGATAACGTTATATACTATTACGTACTAACGAATAACGTTATATACTATTACGTACTAACGGATAACGTTATATACTATTACGCAATAACTTATAACGCTATATAATACTACGAACTAACGTATGACGTTATATACTATTACGTTATAACGTATAACGTTATATACTATTACGTTATAACGTATAACGTTATACACTATTACGTTATAACGTATTACGTTATATATAATTACGTACTAACGTATAAAGTTATATACTATTACGTAATAACGTATAACGCTATGTAGTATTACCTTATAACGTATAACGTTATATACTATTACGTACTAACGTATAACGCTATATACTATTGCGTAATATCGTATAACGTTATATGCCACTACGTACTAACGGATAACGTTATATACTATTACGTACTAACGAATAACGTTATATACTATTACGTACTGACGTATAACGTTATATACTATTATGCAATAACTTATAACGTTATATAATATTACATTATAACGTATAACGTTATATACTATTACGTACTGACGTATAACGGTATATACTATTACGCTGTAATGTGTAAAGTTATGTAGCATTACCTTATGACGTATAACGTTATATACGATTACGTTATAACGTATAACTTTATATACGCTTACGTTCTAACGTATAACGTTATATACTACTACGTACTAACGTATAACGTTATATACTATTACGTACTAACGTATAACGGTATATACTATTACGCTAGAACGTGAAAAGTTATGCAGCATTACCTTATGACGTATAACGTTATATACTATTACGTACTAACGAATAACGTTATATACTATTACGTACTAACGTATAACGTTATATACTATGGCGTAATATCGTATAACGTTATATGCCATTACGTACTAACGGATAACGTTATATACTATTATCTACTAACGAATAACGTTGTATACTATTACGTAACAACGTATAACGTTATGTAGTATTACCTTATAACGTATAACGTTATATACAATTACGTTATAACGTATAACGTTACATACTATTACGTTATAACGTATAACGTTATATACTATTACGTTATAACGTATAACGTTATATACTATTACATTATAACGTATAACGTTATATACTATTACGTACTAACGAATAACGTTATATACTATTACGTACTAACGGATAACGTTATATACTATTACGCAATAACGTATAACGTTATATAATACTACGAACTAACCTATAACGTTATATACTATTACGTTATAACGTATAACGTTAAATACTATTACGTTATAACGTATAACGTTATGTACAATTACGTTATAACGTATAACGTTATGTACAATTACGTTATAACGTATAACGTTATATATATTACGTTATAACGTATAACGTTATATACTATTACGGTATAACGTATAACGTTATATACTATTATGTACTAACGATTAACGTTATATACTATTACGTACTAACGGATAACGTTATATACTATTACGCAGTGACGTATAACCTTATATAATATTACGAACTAACGTATGACGTTATATAATACTACGAACTAACGTATAACGTTATATACAATTACGTTATAACGTATAACGTTATATACTATTACGTCATAACGTATAACGTGATATACTATTACGTACTAACGTATAACGGTATATACTATTACGTACTAACGAATAACGTTGTATACTATTACGTTATAACGTATAATGTTGTGTACTATTACGTTATAACGTATAACGTTATATAATACTACGTACTAACCTATACCGTTATATACTATTGCGTAATATCGTATAACGTTATATGCCATTACGTATTAACGGATATCGTTATATACTATTACGATATAACGTATAACGTTATGCACTATTACGTCATAACGTATAACGTTATATACTATTACGTTATAAGGTATAACGTTATATACTATTACGTTATAACGTATAACGTTATATACTATTACGAACTAACGTATAACGTTATATACTATTACGCAATAACGTATAACGTTACATAATAGTACGGACTAACGTATAACGTTACATAATACTACGAACTAACGTATAACGTTTTATACTATTACGTAATAACGTATTACGTTATATACTTTCACGTACTAACGTATAACGTTATATACTATTACGTTATAACGTATAACGTTATATACTATTACGTTATAACGTATAACGTTATATACTATTACGAACTAACGTATAACGTTATATACTATTACGTACTAACGGATAACGTTATATACTATTACGCAATATCGTATAACGTTACATAATAATACGGACTAACGTATAACGTTACATAATACTACGAACTAACGTATAACGTTTTATACTATTACGTAATAACGTATTACGTTATATACTATTACGTACTAACGTATAACGTTATATACTATTACATTATAACGTATAACGTTATATACTATTACGTACTAACGGATAACGTTATATACTATTACGCAGTGACGTATAACCTTATATAATATTACGAACTAACGTATAACGTTATATAATACTACGAAATAACGTATAACGTTATATACAATTACGTTATAACGTATAACGTTATATACTATTACGTCATAACGTATAAAGTTTTTTACTATTACGTAATAACGTATTGCGTTATATACTATTATGTACTAACGTATAACGTTATATACTATTACATTATAACGTATAACGTTATATAGTATTACGTACTAACGGATAACGTTATATACTATTACGCAGTGACGTATAACCTTATATAATATTATGAACTAACGTGTAACGTTATATAATACTACGAAATAACGTATAACGTCATATACTATTAGGTTATAACGTATAACGTTATATACTGTTACGTTATAATGTATAACGTTATATACTATTACGTACTAACGGATAACGTTATATACTATTACGCAATAACGTATAACGTTATGTAGTATTACCTTATAACGTATAACGTCAAATACTATTACGTACTAACGTATAACGGTATATACTATTACGCTATAATGTGAAAAGTTATGTAGCATTACCTTATGTCGTATAACGTTATATACGATTACGTTGTAACGTATAACTTTATATACGCTTACGTTATAACGTATTACGTTATATATAATTACGTACTAACGTATAAAGTTATATACTATTACGTAATAACGTATAACGTTATATACTATTGCGTAATATCGTATAACGTTATATGCCACTACGTACTAACGGATAACGTTATATACTATTACGTACTAACGACTAACGTTATATACTATTACGTACTAACGGATAACGTTATATACTATTACGCAATAACTTATAACGTTATATACTATTACATTATATCGTATAACGTTGTATACTAATACGTACTAACGGATAACGTTATATACTATTACGCAAAAACTTATAACGTTATATAATACTACGAACTAACGTATAACGTTATATAATACTACGAACTAACGTACAACGTTATACACTTTTACGTTATAACGTATAACTTTATATACTGTTACGTTATAACGTATAACGATATATACTATTACGTTATAACGTATAACGTTATATACTATTACTTAATAACGTATAACGTTATATACTATTACGTACTAACGGATAACGTTATATACTATTACGCAATAACGTATAACGTTATGTAGCATTACCTTATGACGTATAACGTTATATACGATTACGTTATAACGTATAACTTTGTATACGCTTACGTTATAACGTATAACGTTATATACTATTACTTAATAACGTATAACGTTATATACTATTACGTACTAACGGATAACGTTATATACTATTACGCAATAACGTATATCGTTATATACTATTACGTTATAACGTATATCGTTATATACTATTACGTTATAACGTATAACGTTATATACTATTACGTTATAACGTATAACGTTATATACTATTACGAACTAACGTATATCGTTATATACTATTACGTACTAACGGATAACGTTATATACTATTACGTACTAACGGATAACGTTATGTACTATTACGCAGTGACGTATAACCTTATATAATATTACGAACTAACGTATAACATTATGTAATACTACGAACTAACGTATAACGTTATATACAATTACGTTATAACGTATAACTTTATATACTATTACGTCATAACGTATAACGTGATATACTATTACGTACTAACGTATAACGGTGTATACTATTACGTACTAACGAATAACGTTGTATACTATTACGTTATAACGTATAACGTTGTATACTATTACGTTATAACGTATAACGTTATATAATACTACGTACTAACCTATACCGTTATAAACTATTGCGTAATATCGTATAACGTTATATGCCATTACGTATTAACGGATAACGTTATATACTATTACGTTATAACGTATAACGTTATATACTATTACGTTATAACGTATAACGTTATATAATAGAACGTTATAACGTATAACGTTATATACTATTACGTACTAACGTATAACGTTATATACTATTGCGTAATATCGTATAACGTTATATGCCATTAAGTACTAACGGATAACGTTATATACTATTATCTACTAACGAATAACGTTGTATACTATTACGTACTAACGGATAACGTTATGTACTATTACGCAGTGACGTATAACCTTATATAATATTACGAACTAACGTATAACGTTATGTAATACTACGAACTAACGTATAACGTTATATACAATTACGTTATGACGTATATCGTTGTATACTATTACGTTATAACGTATAACGTTATATAATACTACGTACTAACCTATACCGTTATATAATATTGCGTAATATCGTATAACGTTATATGCCATTACGTATTAACGGATAACGTTATATGCTATTACGTTATAACGTATAACGTTATATACTATTACGTTATAGCGTATAACGTTATATACTATTACGTTATAACGTATAACGTTATATACTATTACGAACTAACGGATAACGTTATATACTATTACGTACTAACGGATAACGTTATATACTATTACGCAATAACTTATAACGCTATATAATACTACGAACTAACGTATAACGTTATATACTATTACGTTATAACGTATAACGTTATATACTATTACGTTATAACGTATAACGTTATATACTATTACGTTATAACGTATTACGTTATATATAATTACGTACTAACGTATAAAGTTATATACTATTACGTAATAACGTATAACGCTATGTAGTATTACCTTATAACGTATAACGTTATATACTATTACGTACTAACGTATAACGCTATATACTATTGCGTAATATCGTATAACGTTATATGCCACTACGTACTAACGAATAACGTTATATACTATTACGTACTAACGTATAACGTTATATACTATGGCGTAATATCGTATAACGTTATATGCCATTACGTACTAACGGATAACGTTATATACTATTATCTACTAACGAATAACGTTGTATACTATTACGTAACAACGTATAACGTTATGTAGTATTACCTTATAACGTATAACGTTATATACAATTACGTTATAACGTATAACGTTACATACTATTACGTTATAACGTATAACGTTATATACTATTACGTTATAACGTATAACGTTATATACTATTACATTATAACGTATAACGTTATATACTATTACGTACTAACGAATAACGTTATATACTATTACGTACTAACGGATAACGTTATATACTATTACGCAATAACGGATAACGTTATATACTATTACGCAATAACGTATAACGTTATATAATACAACGAACTAACCTATAACGTTATATACTATTACGTTATAACGTATAACGTTATACACTATTACGTTATAACGTATAACGTTATGTACAATTACGTTATAATGCTTAACGTTATATACAATTACGTTATAACGTATAACGTTATATATATTACGTTATAACGTATAACGTTATATACTATTACGGTATAACGTATAACGTTATACACTATTATGTACTAACGATTAACGTTATATACTATTACGTACTAACGGATAACGCTATATACTATTACGCAGTGACGTATAACCTTATATAATATTACGAACTAACGTATAACGTTATATAATACTACGAACTAACGTATAACGTTATATACAATTACGTTATAACGTATAACGTTATATACTATTACGTCATAACGTATAACGTGATATACTATTACGTACTAACGTATAACGGTATATACTATTACGTACTAACGAATAACGTTGTATACTATTACGTTATAACGTATAACGTTGTATACTATTACGTTATAACGTATAACGTTGTATAATACTACGTACTAACCTATACCGTTATATACTATTGCGTAATATCGTATAACGTTATATGCCATTGCGTATTAACGGATAACGTTATATACTATTACGTTATAACGTATAACGTTATGCACTATTACGTCATAACGTATAACGTTATATACTATTACGTTATAACGTATAACGTTATATACTATTACGTTATAACGTATAACGTTATATACTATTACGAACTAAAGATTAACGTTATATACTATTACGTACTAACGGATAACGTTATATACTATTACGCAATAACGTATAACGTTACATAATAGTACGGACTAACGTATAACGTTACATAATACTACGAACTAACGTATAACGTTTTATACTATTACGTAATAACGTATTACGTTATATACTATCACGTACTAACGTATAACGTTATATACTATTACGTTATAACGTATAACGTTATATACTATTACGTTATAACGTATAACGTTATATACTATTACGAACTAACGTATAACGTTATATACTATTACGTACTAACGGATAACGTTATATACTATTACGCAATATCGTATAACGTTACATAATAATACGGACTAACGTATAACGTTACATAATACTACGAACTAACGTATAACGTTTTATACTATTACGTAATAACGTATTACGTTATATACAATTACGTTATAACGTATAACGTTATATACTATTACGTCATAACGTATAAAGTTTTTTACTATTACGTAATAACGTATTGCGTTATATACTATTATGTACTAACGTATAACGTTATATACTATTACATTATAACGTATAACGTTATATACTATTACGTACTAACGGATAACGTTATATACTATTACGCAATAACTTATAACGTTATATACTATTACATTATGACGTATAACGTTATATACTAATACGTACTAACGGATAACGTTATATACTATTACGCAAAAACTTATAACGTTATATAATACTACGAACTAACGTATAACGTTATATAATACTACGAACTAACGTACAACGTTATACACTTTTACGTTATAACGTATAACTTTATATACTGTTACGTTATAACGTATAACGTTATATACTATTACGTTATAACGTATAACGTTATATACTATTACTTACTAACGTATAACGTTATATACTATTACGTACTAACGGATAACGTTATATACTATTACGCAATAACGTATAACGTTATGTAGCATTACCTTATGACGTATAACGTTATATACGTTTACGTTATAACGTATAACTTTGTATACGCTTACGTTATAACGTATAACGTTATATACTATTACGTACTAACGTATAACGTTATATACAATTACGTACTAACGTATAACGGTATATACTATTACGCTATAACGTGAAAAGTTATGTAGCATTACCTTATGACGTATAACGTTATATACTATTACGTTATATCGTATAACGTTATATACTATTACGTCATAACGTATAACGTGATATACTATTACGCAATAACGTATAACGTTATATAATACTACGAACTAACGTATAACGTTATATAATACTACGAACTTACGTATAACGTTATGTAGTATTATCTTATAACGTGTAACGTTATATACAATTACGTTATAACGTATAACGTTATATACTATTAAGTTATAACGTATAACGTTGTGTAATACTACGAACTAACGTATAACGTTATATACTATTACGTTGTAACGTATAACGTTACATACTATTACGTTATAACGTATAACGTTATATACTATTACGTTATAACCTATAACGTTATATACTATTACGTTATAACGTATATCGTTATATACTATTACGTTATAACGTATAACGTTATATACTATTACGTTATAACGTATAACGTTATGTAATACTACGAACTAACGTATATCGTTATATACTATTACGTACTAACGGATAACGTTATATACTATTACGTACTAACGGATAACGTTATGTACTATTACGCAGTGACGTATAACCTTATATAATATTACGAACTAACGTATAACGTTATGTAATACTACGAACTAACGTATAACGTTATATACAATTACGTTATAACGTATAACGTTATATACTATTACGTCATAACGTATAACGTGATATACTATTACGTACTAACGTATAACGGTGTATACTATTACGTACTAACGAATAACGTTGTATACTATTACGTTTTAACGTATAACGTTGTATACTATTACGTTATAACGTATAACGTTATATAATACTACGTACTAACCTATACCGTTATATACTATTGCGTAATATCGTATAACGTTATATGCCATTACGTATTAACGGATAACGTTATATACTATTACGTTATAACGTATAACGTTATATACTATTACGTTATAACGTATAACGTTATATAATAGAACGTTATAACGTATAACGTTATATACTATTACGTACTAACGTATAACGTTATATACTATTGCGTAATATCGTATAACGTTATATGCCATTAAGTACTAACGGATAACGTTATATACTATTATCTACTAACGAATAACGTTCTATACTATTACGTAACAACGTATAACGTTATGTAGTATTACCTTATAACGTATAACGTTAGATACAATTACGTTATAACGTATAACGTTACATACTATTACGTTATAACCTATAACGTTATATACTATTACGTTATAACGTATAACGTTATATACTATTACGTTATAACCTATAACGTTATATACTATTACGTTATAACGTATAACGTTATATACTATTACGTTATAACGTATAACGTTATGTAGTATTACCTTATAACGTATATCGTTATATACTATTACGTTATAACGTATATCGTTATATACTATTACGTTATAACGTATAACGTTATATACTATTACGTTATAGCGTATAACGTTATATACTATTACGTTATGACGTATAACGTTATATACTATTACGTACTAACGAATAACGTTATATACTATCACGTACTAACGGATAACGTTATATACTATTACGTACTAACGAATAACGTTATATACTATTACGTACTAACGGATAACGTTATATACTATTACGCAATAACTTATAACGCTATATAATACTACGAAATAACGTATAACGTTATATACTATTACGTTATAACGTATAACGTTATATACTATTACGTTATAGCGTATAACGTTATATACTATTACGTTATAACGTATTACGTTATATATAATTACGTACTAACGTATAAAGTTATATACTATTACGTAATAACGTATAACGCTATGTAGTATTACCTTATAACGTATAACGTTATATACTATTACGTACTAACGTATAACGCTATATACTATTGCGTAATATCGTATAACGTTATATGCCACTACGTACTAACGAATAACGTTATATACTATTACGTACTAACGTATAACGTTATATACTATGGCGTAATATCGTATAACGTTATATGCCATTACGTACTAACGGATAACGTTATATACTATTATCTACTAACGAATAACGTTGTATACTATTACGTAACAACGTATAACGTTATGTAGTATTACCTTATAACGTATAACGTTATATACAATTACGTTATAACGTATAACGTTACATACTATTACGTTATAACGTATAACGTTATATACTATTACGTTATAACGTATAACGTTATATACTATTACATTATAACGTATAACGTTATATACTATTACGTACTAACGAATAACGTTATATACTATTACGTACTAACGGATAACGTTATATACTATTACGCAATAACGGATAACGTTATATACTATTACGCAATAACGTATAACGTTATATAATACAACGAACTATCCTATAACGTTATATACTATTACGTTATAACGTATAACGTTATACACTATTACGTTATAACGTATATCGTTATGTACAATTACGTTATAATGCATAACGTTATATACAATTACGTTATAACGTATAACGTTATATATATTACGTTATAACGTATAACGTTATATATATTACGTTATAACGTATAACGTTATATACTATTACGGTATAACGTATAACGTTATATACTATTATGTACTAACGATTAACGTTATATACTATTACGTACTAACGGATAACGCTATATACTATTACGCAGTGACGTATAACCTTATATAATATTACGAACTAACGTATAACGTTATATAATACTACGAACTAACGATTAACGTTATATACTATTACGTACTAACGGATAACGTTATATAATATTACGCAATAACGTATAACGTTACATAATAGTACGGACTAACGTATAACGTTACATAATACTACGAACTAACGTATAACGTTTTATACTATTACGTAATAACGTATTACGTTATATACTATCACGTACTAACGTATAACGTTATATACTATTACGTTATAACGTATAACGTTATATACTATTACGTTATAACGTATAACGTTATATACTATTACGAACTAACGTATAACGTTATATACTATTACGTACTAACGGATAACGTTATATACTATTACGCAATATCGTATAACGTTACATAATAATACGGACTAACGTATAACGTTACATAATACTACGAACTAACGTATAACGTTTTATACTATTACGTAATAACGTATTACGTTATATACTATTACGTACTAACGTATAACGTTATATACTATTACATTATAACGTATAACGTTATATACTATTACGTACTAACGGATAACGTTATATACTATTACGCAGTGACGTATAACCTTATACAATATTACGAACTAACGTATAACGTTATATAATACTACGAACTAACGTATAACGTTATATACAATTACGTTATAACGTATAACGTTATATACTATTACGTCATAACGTATAAAGTTTTTTACTATTACGTAATAACGTATTGCGTTATATACTATTATGTACTAACGTATAACGTTATATACTATTACATTATAACGTATAACGTTATATACTATTACGTACTAACGGATATCGTTATATACTATTACGTACTAACGGATAACGTTATATACTATTACGTACTAACGGATAACGTTATGTACTATTACGCAGTGACGTATAACCTTATATAATATTACGAACTAACGTATAACGTTATGTAATACTACGAACTAACGTATAACGTTATGTAATACTACGAACTAACGTATAACGTTATATACAATTACGTTATAACGTATAACGTTATATACTATTACGTCATAACGTATAAAGTTTTTTACTATTACGTAATAACGTATTGCGTTATATACTATTATGTACTAACGTATAACGTTATATACTATTACGTTATAACGTATAACGTTATGTAGTATTACCTTATAACGTATATCGTTATATACTATTACGTTATAACGTATATCGTTATATACTATTACGTTATAACGTATAACGTTATATACTATTACGTTATAACGTATAACGTTATATACTATTACGAACTAACGTATATCGTTATATACTATTACGTACTAACGGATAACGTTATATACTATTACGTACTAACGGATAACGTTATGTACTATTACGCAGTGACGTATAACCTTATATAATATTACGAACTAACGTATAACGTTATGTAATACTACGAACTAACGTATAACGTTATATACAATTACGTTATAACGTATAACGTTATATACTATTACGTCATAACGTATAACGTGATATACTATTACGTACTAACGTATAACGGTGTATACTATTACGTACTAACGAATAACGTTGTATACTATTACGTTATAACGTATAACGTTGTATACTATTACGTTATAACGTATAACGTTATATAATACTACGTACTAACCTATACCGTTATATACTATTGCGTAATATCGTATAACGTTATATGCCATTACGTATTAACGGATAACGTTATATACTATTACGTTATAACGTATAACGTTATATACTATTACGTTATAACCTATAACGTTATATACTATTACGTTATAACGTATAACGTTATATACTATTACGTTATAACCTATAACGTTATATACTATTACGTTATAACGTATAACGTTATATACTATTACGTTATAACGTATAACGTTATGTAGTATTACCTTATAACGTATATCGTTATATACTATTACGTTATAACGTATATCGTTATATACTATTACGTTATAACGTATAACGTTATATACTATTACGAACTAACGTATATCGTTATATACTATTACGTACTAACGGATAACGTTATATACTATTACGTACTAACGGATAACGTTATGTACTATTACGCAGTGACGTATAACCTTATATAATATTACGAACTAACGTATAACGTTATGTAATACTACGAACTAACGTATAACGTTATATACAATTACGTTATAACGTATATCGTTGTATACTATTACGTTATAACGTATAACGTTATATAATACTACGTACTAACCTATACCGTTATATAATATTGCGTAATATCGTATAACGTTATATGCCATTACGTATTAACGGATAACGTTATATGCTATTACGTTATAACGTATAACGTTATATACTATTACGTTATAGCGTATAACGTTTAATACTATTACGTTATAACGTATAACGTTATATACTATTACGAACTAACGGATAACGTTATATACTATTACGTACTAACGGATAACGTTATATACTATTACGCAATAACTTATAACGCTATATAATACTACGAACTAACGTATAACGTTATATACTATTACGTTATAACGTATAATGTTATATACTATTACGTTATAACGTATAACGTTATATACTATTACGTTATAACGTATTACGTTATATACTATTACGCAATAACGTATAACGTTACATAATAATACGGACTAACGTATAACGTTACATAATACTACGAACTAACGTATAAAGTTTTATACTATTACGTAATAACGTATTACGTTATATACTATTACGTTATAACGTATAACGTTATATACTATTACGTTATAGCGTATAACGTTATATACTATTACGTTATGACGTATAACGTTATATACTATTACGTACTAACGAATAACGTTATATACTATCACGTACTAACGGATAACGTTATATACTATTACGTACTAACGAATAACGTTATATACTATTACGTACTAACGGATAACGTTATATACTATTACGCAATAACTTATAACGCTATATAATACTACGAAATAACGTATAACGTTATATACTATTACGTTATAACGTATAACGTTATATACTATTACGTTATAGCGTATAACGTTATATACTATTACGTTATAACGTATTACGTTATATATAATTACGTACTAACGTATAAAGTTATATACTATTACGTAATAACGTATAACGCTATGTAGTATTACCTTATAACGTATAACGTTATATACTATTACGTACTAACGTATAACGCTATATACTATTGCGTAATATCGTATAACGTTATATGCCACTACGTACTAACGAATAACGTTATATACTATTACGTACTAACGTATAACGTTATATACTATGGCGTAATATCGTATAACGTTATATGCCATTACGTACTAACGGATAACGTTATATACTATTATCTACTAACGAATAACGTTGTATACTATTACGTAACAACGTATAACGTTATGTAGTATTACCTTATAACGTATAACGTTATATACAATTACGTTATAACGTATAACGTTACATACTATTACGTTATAACGTATAACGTTATATACTATTACGTTATAACGTATAACGTTATATACTATTACATTATAACGTATAACGTTATATACTATTACGTACTAACGAATAACGTTATATACTATTACGTACTAACGGATAACGTTATATACTATTACGCAATAACGGATAACGTTATATACTATTACGCAATAACGTATAACGTTATATAATACAACGAACTATCCTATAACGTTATATACTATTACGTTATAACGTATAACGTTATACACTATTACGTTATAACGTATATCGTTATGTACAATTACGTTATAATGCATAACGTTATATACAATTACGTTATAACGTATAACGTTATATTTATTACGTTATAACGTATAACGTTATATATATTACGTTATAACGTATAACGTTATATACTATTACGGTATAACGTATAACGTTATATACTATTATGTACTAACGATTAACGTTATATACTATTACGTACTAACGGATAACGCTATATACTATTACGCAGTGACGTATAACCTTATATAATATTACGAACTAACGTATAACGTTATATAATACTACGAACTAACGATTAACGTTATATACTATTACGTACTAACGGATAACGTTATATAATATTACGCAATAACGTATAACGTTACATAATAGTACGGACTAACGTATAACGTTACATAATACTACGAACTAACGTATAACGTTTTATACTATTACGTAATAACGTATTACGTTATATACTATCACGTACTAACGTATAACGTTATATACTATTACGTTATAACGTATAACGTTATATACTATTACGTTATAACGTATAACGTTATATACTATTACGAACTAACGTATAACGTTATATACTATTACGTACTAACGGATAACGTTATATACTATTACGCAATATCGTATAACGTTACATAATAATACGGACTAACGTATAACGTTACATAATACTACGAACTAACGTATAACGTTTTATACTATTACGTAATAACGTATTACGTTATATACTATTACGTACTAACGTATAACGTTATATACTATTACATTATAACGTATAACGTTATATACTATTACGTACTAACGGATAACGTTATATACTATTACGCAGTGACGTATAACCTTATACAATATTACGAACTAACGTATAACGTTATATAATACTACGAACTAACGTATAACGTTATATACAATTACGTTATAACGTATAACGTTATATACTATTACGTCATAACGTATAAAGTTTTTTACTATTACGTAATAACGTATTGCGTTATATACTATTATGTACTAACGTATAACGTTATATACTATTACATTATAACGTATAACGTTATATACTATTACGTACTAACGGATATCGTTATATACTATTACGTACTAACGGATAACGTTATATACTATTACGTACTAACGGATAACGTTATGTACTATTACGCAGTGACGTATAACCTTATATAATATTACGAACTAACGTATAACGTTATGTAATACTACGAACTAACGTATAACGTTATGTAATACTACGAACTAACGTATAACGTTATATACAATTACGTTATAACGTATAACGTTATATACTATTACGTCATAACGTATAAAGTTTTTTACTATTACGTAATAACGTATTGCGTTATATACTATTATGTACTAACGTATAACGTTATATACTATTACGTTATAACGTATAACGTTATGTAGTATTACCTTATAACGTATATCGTTATATACTATTACGTTATAACGTATATCGTTATATACTATTACGTTATAACGTATAACGTTATATACTATTACGTTATAACGTATAACGTTATATACTATTACGAACTAACGTATATCGTTATATACTATTACGTACTAACGGATAACGTTATATACTATTACGTACTAACGGATAACGTTATGTACTATTACGCAGTGACGTATAACCTTATATAATATTACGAACTAACGTATAACGTTATGTAATACTACGAACTAACGTATAACGTTATATACAATTACGTTATAACGTATAACGTTATATACTATTACGTCATAACGTATAACGTGATATACTATTACGTACTAACGTATAACGGTGTATACTATTACGTACTAACGAATAACGTTGTATACTATTACGTTATAACGTATAACGTTGTATACTATTACGTTATAACGTATAACGTTATATAATACTACGTACTAACCTATACCGTTATATACTATTGCGTAATATCGTATAACGTTATATGCCATTACGTATTAACGGATAACGTTATATACTATTACGTTATAACGTATAACGTTATATACTATTACGTTATAACGTATAACGTTATATAATAGAACGTTATAACGTATAACGTTATATACTATTACGTACTAACGTATAACGTTATATACTATTGCGTAATATCGTATAACGTTATATGCCATTAAGTACTAACGGATAACGTTATATACTATTATCTACTAACGAATAACGTTGTATACTATTACGTTATAGCGTATAACGTTATATACTATTACGTTATAACGTATAACGTTATGTAGTATTACCTTATAACGTATATCGTTATATACTATTACGTTATAACGTATATCGTTATATACTATTACGTTATAACGTATAACGTTATATACTATTACGAACTAACGTATATCGTTATATACTATTACGTACTAACGGATAACGTTATATACTATTACGTACTAACGGATAACGTTATGTACTATTACGCAGTGACGTATAAACTTATATAATATTACGAACTAACGTATATCGTTATGTAATACTACGAACTAACGTATAACGTTATATACAATTACGTTATAACGTATATCGTTGTATACTATTACGTTATAACGTATAACGTTATATAATACTACGTACTAACCTATACCGTTATATAATATTGCGTAATATCGTATAACGTTATATGCCATTACGTATTAACGGATAACGTTATATGCTATTACGTTATAACGTATAACGTTATATACTATTACGTTATAGCGTATAACGTTATATACTATTACGTTATAACGTATAACGTTATATACTATTACGAACTAACAGATAACGTTATATACTATTACGTACTAACGGATAACGTTATATACTATTACGCAATAACTTATAACGCTATATAATACTACGAACTAACGTATAACGTTATATACTATTACGTTATAACGTATAACGTTATATACTATTACGTTATAACGTATTACGTTATATACTATTACGCAATAACGTATAACGTTACATAATAATACGGACTAACGTATAACGTTACATAATACTACGAACTAACGTATAACGTTTTATACTATTACGTAATAACGTATTACGTTATATACTATTACGTTATAACGTATAACGTTATATACTATTACGTTATAGCGTATAACGTTATATACTATTACGTTATGACGTATAACGTTATATACTATTACGTACTAACGAATAACGTTATATACTATCACGTACTAACGGATAACGTTATATACTATTACGTACTAACGAATAACGTTATATACTATTACGTACTAACGGATAACGTTATATACTATTACGCAATAACTTATAACGCTATATAATACTACGAACTAACGTATAACGTTATATACTATTACGTTATAACGTATAACGTTATATACTATTACGTTATAACGTATAACGTTATATACTATTACGTTATAACGTATTACGTTATATATAATTACGTACTAACGTATAACGCTATATATTATTGCGTAATATCATATAACGTTATATGCCACTACGTACTAACGAATAACGTTATATACCATTACGTACTAACGTATAACGTTATATACTATGGCGTAATATCGTATAACGTTATATGCCATTACGTACTAACGGATAACGTTATATACTATTATCTACTAACGAATAACGTTGTATGCTATTACGTAACAACGTATAACGTTATGTAGTATTACCTTATAACGTATAACGTTATATACAATTACGTTATAACGTATAACGTTACATACTATTACGTTATAACGTATAACGTTATATACTATTACGTTATAACGTATAACGTTATATACTATTACATTATAACGTATAACGTTATATACTATTACTTACTAACGAATAACGTTATATACTATTACGTACTAACGGATAACGTTATATACTATTACGCAATAACGGAAAACGTTATGTACTATTACGCAGTGACGTATAACCTTATATAATATTACGAACTAACGTATAACGTTATGTAATACTACGAACTAACGTATAACGTTATATACAATTACGTTATAACGTATATCGTTGTATACTATTACGGTATAACGTATAACGTTATATACTATTATGTACTAACGATTAACGTTATATACTATTACGTACTAACGGATAACGCTATATACTATTACGCAGTGACGTATAACCTTATATAATATTACGAACTAACGTATAACGTTATATAATACTACGAACTAACGTATAACGTTATATACAATTACGTTATAACGTATAACGTTATATACTATTACGTCATAACGTATAACGTGATATACTATTACGTACTAACGTATAACGGTATATACTATTACGTACTAACGAATAACGTTGTATACTATTACGTTATAACGTATAACGTTGTATACTATTACGTTATAACGTATAACGTTGTATAATACTACGTACTAACCTATACCGTTGTATACTATTGCGTAATATCGTATAACGTTATATGCCATTGCGTATTAACGGATAACGTTATATACTATTACGTTATAACGTATAACGTTATGCACTATTACGTCATAACGTATAACGTTATATACTATTACGTTATAACGTATAACGTTATATACTATTACGTTATAACGTATAACGTTATATACTATTACGTTATAACGTATAACGTTATATACTATTACGTTATAACGTATAACGTTATATACTATTACGAACTAACGATTAACGTTATATACTATTACGTACTAACGGATAACGTTATATACTATTACGCAATAACGTATAACGTTACATAATAGTACGGACTAACGTATAACGTTACATAATACTACGAACTAACGTATAACGTTTTATACTATTACGTAATAACGTATTACGTTATATACTATCACGTACTAACGTATAACGTTATATACTATTACGTTATAACGTATAACGTTATATACTATTACGTTATAACGTATAACGTTATATAATAGAACGTTATAACGTATAACGTTATATACTATTACGTACTAACGTATAACGTTATATACTATTGCGTAATATCGTATAACGTTATATGCCATTAAGTACTAACGGATAACGTTATATACTATTATCTACTAACGAATAACGTTGTATACTATTACGTAACAACGTATAACGTTATGTAGTATTACCTTATAACGTATAACGTTATATACAATTACGTTATAACGTATAACGTTACATACTATTACGTTATAACCTATAACGTTATATACTATTACGTTATAACGTATAACGTTATATACTATTACGTTATAACGTATAACGTTATGTAGTATTACCTTATAACGTATATCGTTATATACTATTACGTTATAACGTATATCGTTATATACTATTACGTTATAACGTATAACGTTATATACTATTACGTTATAACGTATAACGTTATATACTATTACGAACTAACGTATAACGTTATATACTATTACGTACTAACGGATAACGTTATATACTATTACGTACTAACGGATAACGTTATGTACTATTACGCAGTGACGTATAACCTTATATAATATTACGAACTAACGTATAACGTTATGTAATACTACGAACTAACGTATAACGTTATATACAATTACGTTATAACGTATAACGTTATATACTATTACGTCATAACGTATAACGTGATATACTATTACGTACTAACGTATAACGGTGTATACTATTACGTACTAACGAATAACGTTGTATACTATTACGTTATAACGTATAACGTTGTATACTATTACGTTATAACGTATAACGTTATATAATACTACGTACTAACCTATACCGTTATATATTATTGCGTAATATCGTATAACGTTATATGCCATTACGTATTAACGGATAACGTTATATACTATTACGTTATAACGTATAACGTTATATACTATTACGTTATAGCGTATAACGTTATATACTATTACGTTATAACGTATAACGTTATATACTATTACGAACTAACGGATAACGTTATATACTATTACGTACTAACGGATAACGTTATATACTATTACGCAATAACGTATAACGTTACATAATAATACGGACTAACGTATAACGTTACAAAATACTACGAACTAGCGTATAACGTTTTATACTATTACGTAATAACGTATAACGTTATACACTATTACGTTATAACGTATTACGTTATATATAATTACGTACTAACGTATAAAGTTATATACTATTACGTAATAACGTATTACGTTATATATAATTACGTACTAACGTATAAAGTTATATACTATTACGTAATAACGTATAACGCTATGTAGTATTACCTTATAACGTATAACGTTATATACTATTACGTACTAACGTATAACGCTATATACTATTGCGTAATATCGTATAACGTTATATGCCACTACGTACTAACGGATAACGTTATATACTATTACGTACTAACGAATAACGTTATATACTATTACGTACTGACGTATAACGTTATATACTATTATGCAATAACTTATAACGTTATATAATATTACATTATAACGTATAACGTTATATACTATTACGTACTAACGTATAACGGTATATACTATTACGCTGTAATGTGAAAAGTTATGTAGCATTACCTTATGACGTATAACGTTATATACGATTACGTTATAACGTATAACTTTATATACGCTTACGTTCTAACGTATAACGTTATATACTACTACGTACTAACGTATAACGTTATATACTATTACGTACTAACGTATAACGGTATATACTATTACGCTAGAACGTGAAAAGTTATGCAGCATTACCTTATGACGTATAACGTTATATACTATTACGTACTAACGAATAACGTTATATACTATTACGTACTAACGTATAACGTTATATACTATGGCGTAATATCGTATAACGTTATATGCCATTACGTACTAACGGATAACGTTATATACTATTATCTACTAACGAATAACGTTGTATACTATTACGTAACAACGTATAACGTTATGTAGTATTACCTTATAACGTATAACGTTATATACAATTACGTTATAACGTATAACGTTACATACTATTACGTTATAACGTATAACGTTATATACTATTACGTTATAACGTATAACGTTATATACTATTACATTATAACGTATAACGTTATATACTATTACGTACTAACGAATAAGGTTATATACTATTACGTACTAACGGATAACGTTATATACTATTACGCAATAACGTATAACGTTATATAATACTACGAACTAACCTATAACGTTATATACTATTACGTTATAACGTATAACGTTAAATACTATTACGTTATAACGTATAACGTTATGTACAATTACGTTATAATGTATAACGTTATATACAATTACGTTATAACGTATAACGTTATATATATTACGTTATAACGTATAACGTTATATACTATTACGGTATAACGTATATCGTTATATACTATTATGTACTAACGATTCACGTTATATACTATTACGTACTAACGGATAACGTTATATACTATTACGCAGTGACGTATAACCTTATATAATATTACGAACTAACGTATAACGTTATATAATACTACGAACTAACGTATAACGTTATATACAATTACGTTATAACGTATAACGTTATATACTATTACGTCATAACGTATAACGTGATATACTATTACGTACTAACGTATAACGGTATATACTATTACGTACTAACGAATAACGTTGTATACTATTACGTTATAACGTATAACGTTATATACTATTACGAACTAACGTATAACGTTATATACTATTACGTACTAACGGATAACGTTATATACTATTACGCAATAACGTATAACGTTACATAATAGTACGGACTAACGTATAACGTTACATAATACTACGAACTAACGTATAACGTTTTATACTATTACGTAATAACGTATTACGTTATATACTTTCACGTACTAACGTATAACGTTATATAATATTACGTTATAACGTATAACGTTATATACTATTACGTTATAACGTATAACGTTATATACTATTACGAACTAACGTATAACGTTATATACTATTACGTACTAACGGATAACGTTATATACTATTACGCAATATCGTATAACGTTACATAATAATACGGACTAACGTATAACGTTACATAATACTACGAACTAACGTATAACGTTTTATACTATTACGTAATAACGTATTACGTTATATACTATTACGTACTAACGTATAACGTTATATACTATTACATTATAACGTATAACGTTATATACTATTACGTACTAACGGATAACGTTATATACTATTACGCAGTGACGTATAACCTTATATAATATTACGAACTAACGTATAACGTTATATAATACTACGAACTAACGTATAACGTTATATACAATTACGTTATAACGTATAACGTTATATACTATTACGTCATAACGTATAAAGTTTTTTACTATTACGTAATAACGTATTGCGTTATATACTATTATGTACTAACGTATAACGTTATATACTATTACATTATAACGTATAACGTTATATACTATTACGTACTAACGGATAACGTTATATACTATTACGCAGTGACGTATAACCTTATATAATATTACGAACTAACGTATAACGTTATATAATACTACGAAATAACGTATAACGTCATATACTATTAGGTTATAACGTATAACGTTATATACTGTTACGTTATAATGTATAACGTTATATACTATTACGTACTAACGGATAACGTTATATACTATTACGCAATAACGTATAACGTTATGTAGTATTACCTTATAACGTATAACGTCAAATACTATTACGTACTAACGTATAACGGTATATACTATTACGCTATGATGTGAAAAGTTATGTAGCATTACCTTATGTCGTATAACGTTATATACGATTACGTTGTAACGTATAACTTTATATACGCTTACGTTATAACGTATTACGTTATATATAATTACGTACTAACGTATAAAGTTATATACTATTACGTAATAACGTATAACGTTATATACTATTGCGTAATATCGTATAACGTTATATGCCACTACGTACTAACGGATAACGTTATATACTATTACGTACTAACGACTAACGTTATATACTATTACGTACTAACGGATAACGTTATATACTATTACGCAATAACTTATAACGTTATATACTATTACATTATAACGTATAACGTTATATACTAATACGTACTAACGGATAACGTTATATACTATTACGCAAAAACTTATAACGTTATATAATACTACGAACTAACGTATAACGTTATATAATACTACGAACTAACGTACAACGTTATACACTTTTACGTTATAACGTATAACTTTATATACTGTTACGTTATAACGTATAACGTTATATACTATTACGTTATAACGTATAACGTTATATACTATTACTTACTAACGTATAACGTTATATACTATTACGTACTAACGGATAACGTTATATACTATTACGCAATAACGTATAACGTTATGTAGCATTACCTTATGACGTATAACGTTATATACGATTACGTTATAACGTATAACTTTGAATACGCTTACGTTATAACGTATAACGTTATATACTATTACGTACTAACGTATAACGTTATATACTATTACGTACTAACGGATAACGTTATATACTATTACGCAATATCGTATAACGTTACATAATAATACGGACTAACGTATAACGTTACATAATACTACGAACTAACGTATAACGTTTTATACTATTACGTAATAACGTATAACGTTACATAATAATACGGACTAACGTATAACGTTACATAATACTACGAACTAACGTATAACGTTTTATACTATTACGTAATAACGTATTACGTTATATACTATTACGTACTAACGTATAACGTTATATACTATTACATTATAACGTATAACGTTACATAATAGTACGGACTAACGTATAACGTTACATAATACTACGAACTAACGTATAACGTTTTATACTATTACGTAATAACGTATTACGTTATATACTTTCACGTACTAACGTATAACGTTATATACTATTACGTACTAACGGATAACGTTATATACTATTACGCAATAACGTATAACGTTATGTAGCATTACCTTATGACGTATAACGTTATATACGATTACGTTATAACGAATAACGTTGTATACTATTACGTTATAACGTATAACGTTATATACTATTACGAACTAACGTATAACGTTATATACTATTACGTACTAACGGATAACGTTATATACTATTACGCAATAACGTATAACGTTACATAATAGTACGGACTAACGTATAACGTTACATAATACTAAGAACTAACGTATAACGTTTTATACTATTACGTAATAACGTATTACGTTATATACTTTCACGTACTAACGTATAACGTTATATACTATTACGTTATAACGTATAACGTTATATACTATTACGTTATAACGTATAACGTTATATACTATTACGAACTAACGTATAACGTTATATACTATTACGTACTAACGGATAACGTTATATACTATTACGCAATATCGTATAACGTTACATAATAATACGGACTAACGTATAACGTTACATAATACTACGAACTAACGTATAACGTTTTATACTATTACGTAATAACGTATTACGTTATATACTATTACGTACTAACGTATAACGTTATATACTATTACATTATAACGTATAACGTTATATACTATTACGTACTAACGGATAACGTTATATACTATTACGCAGTGACGTATAACCTTATATAATATTACGAACTAACGTATAACGTTATATAATACTACGAACTAACGTATAACGTTATATACAATTACGTTATAACGTATAACGTTATATACTATTACGTCATAACGTATAAAGTTTTTTACTATTACGTAATAACGTATTGCGTTATATACTATTATGTACTAACGTATAACGTTATATACTATTACATTATAACGTATAACGTTATATACTATTACGTACTAACGGATAACGTTATATACTATTACGCAGTGACGTATAACCTTATATAATATTACGAACTAACGTATAACGTTATATAATACTACGAAATAACGTATAACGTCATATACTATTAGGTTATAACGTATAACGTTATATACTGTTACGTTATAATGTATAACGTTATATACTATTACGTACTAACGGATAACGTTATATACTATTACGCAATAACGTATAACGTTATGTAGTATTACCTTATAACGTATAACGTCAAATACTATTACGTACTAACGTATAACGGTATATACTATTACGCTATAATGTGAAAAGTTATGTAGCATTACCTTATGTCGTATAACGTTATATACGATTACGTTGTAACGTATAACTTTATATACGCTTACGTTATAACGTATTACGTTATATATAATTACGTACTAACGTATAAAGTTATATACTATTACGTAATAACGTATAACGTTATATACTATTGCGTAATATCGTATAACGTTATATGCCACTACGTACTAACGGATAACGTTATATACTATTACGTACTAACGACTAACGTTATATACTATTACGTACTAACGGATAACGTTATATACTATTACGCAATAACTTATAACGTTATATACTATTACATTATAACGTATAACGTTATATACTAATACGTACTAACGGATAACGTTATATACTATTACGCAAAAACTTATAACGTTATATAATACTACGAACTAACGTATAACGTTATATAATACTACGAACTAACGTACAACGTTATACACTTTTACGTTATAACGTATAACTTTATATACTGTTACGTTATAACGTATAACGTTATATACTATTACGTTATAACGTATAACGTTATATACTATTACGTACTAACGTATAACGTTATATACTATTACGTACTAACGGATAACGTTATATACTATTACGCAATAACGTATAACGTTATGTAGCATTACCTTATGACGTATAACGTTATATACGATTACGTTATAACGTATAACTTTGTATACGCTTACGTTATAACGTATAACGTTATATACTATTACGTACTAACGTATAACGTTATATACAATTACGTACTAACGTATAACGGTATATACTATTACGCTATAACGTGAAAAGTTATGTAGCATTACCTTATGACGTATAACGTTATATACTATTACGTTATATCGTATAACGTTATATACTATTACGTCATAACGTATAACGTGATATACTATTACGCAATAACGTATAACGTTATATAATACTACGAACTAACGTATAACGTTATATAATACTACGAACTTACGTATAACGTTATGTAGTATTATCTTATAACGTGTAACGTTATATACAATTACGTTATAACGTATAACGTTATATACTATTAAGTTATAACGTATAACGTTGTGTAATACTACGAACTAACGTATAACGTTATATACTATTACGTTGTAACGTATAACGTTACATACTATTACGTTATAACGTATAACGTTATATACTATTACGTTATAACGTATAACGTTATATACTATTACGTGCTAACGTATAACGTTATATAATACTACGAACTAACCTATAACGTTATATACTATTACGTTATAACGTATAACGCTATATACTATTACGTTATAACGTATAACGTTATGTAGTATTACCGTATAACGTATTTCGTTATATACTATTACGTTATAACGTATATCGTTATATACTATTACGTACTAACGAATAACGTTATATACTATTACGTACTAACGGATAACGTTATATACTATTACGCAATAACGTATAACGTTATATAATACTACGAACTAACCTATAACGTTATATACTATTACGTTATAACGTATAACGCTATATACTATTACGTTATAACGTATAACGTTATGTAGTATTACCGTATAACGTATTTCGTTATATACTATTACGTTATAACGTATATCGTTATATACTATTACGTTATAACGTATAACGTTATATACTATTACGTTATAACGTATAACGTTATATACTATTACGAACTAACGTATAACGTTATATACTATTACGTACTAACGGATAACGTTATATACTATTACGCAATAACGTATAACGTTACATAATAATACGGACTAACGTATAATGTTACATAATACTACGAACTAACCTATAACGTTATATACTATTACGTTATGACGTATAACGTTATATACTATTACGTTATAACGTATAACGTTATATACTATTACGTCATAACGTATAACGTGATATACTATTACGTTATAACCTATAACGTTATATACTATTACGTTATAACGTATAACGTTATATACTATTACGTTATAACGTATAACGTTATATACTATTACGAACTAACGTATAACGGTATATACGAGGGTGACTCAAATATAAACGAGACTTTATTTTTAAAATAATTTTATTCAGTGAAATAACATAGCCAAGCACATATTATTTTTCAACATAGTCTCCTGCTTTGGAAATGCATTTTTCCCAGCGGATTGGGAGATTTTTGATCCCTGCATCGTAAAAAGAAGAGTGCTGTGTCAGAAGCCAATTGCGCACAAAGGCCTCCACCGCCGCGTCGTCTTGGAATCGTTGTCCTCCTAGTGCTTCTTTAAGCGGTCCGAAGAGATGGAAATCGCAGGGCGATAGGTCAGGACTGTAGGGAGGATGATCAAGTGGAGTCCACCTTATTTCCTCTAATGTTGTGCAGGTTAGAGCTGCTGTATGAGGCCTGGCGTTGTCGTGGAGGAGAATGACGTCTCGAATCGGTTGGTTACGCCTTTTCGAACGATAAGCAACCTTTGCCTCCCTCAAAAGCTCACAGTAATAAGCAGCATTTATTGTGCGAATGTTCTCCTCCGTAATGCTGGTTCGAGGACGACGATCATGTTCCACATTTTCAACCAGTTCACGTCCTTCCTTGAACTTCTTATGCCAGGCAAACACGCGAGCCCTTGACAGTGTCTGATCCCCGAACTGTGCAGTCAATCTTTGCAGAATTTCTATTGGTTTGACGCCTTCATGTGTGAGAAATTTAATAATAATGCGTTGCGCAACTGAGAGGTGTACTTGTTGCTCTGACATCTTGAATACTACCGCCAAACGTGTCTGAACTGGACAACGGCCTGCTCTCCCCACTCCTGACATCCCAACCAATGCACACTAGAAGCGGCCGCTCGCTCCCTTTAAATTTACGCGCTCAGAAACAAAAGTCTCGTTTATATTTGATTCACCCTCGTACTATTACGTACTAACGGATAACGTTATATACTATTACGCAATAACGTATAACGTTACATAATAATACGGACTAACGTATAACGTTACATAATACTACGAACTAACGTATAACGTTTTACACTATTACGTAATAACGTATTACGTTATATACTATTACGTACTAACGTATAACGTTATATACTATTACATTATAAATATATAACGTTATATACTATTACGTACTAACGGATAACGTTATGTAGTATTACCTTATGACGTATAACGTTATATACGATTACGTTATAACGTATAACTTTATATACGCTTACGTTATAACGTATAACGTTATATACTATTACGTACTAACGTATAACGTTATATACTATTACGTACTAACGAATAACGTTATATACTATTACGTACTAACGGATAATGTTATATACTACTACGTTATAACGTATAACGTTATATACTATTACGTCATAACGTATAACGTATTATACTATTACGTACAAACGTATAACGGTATATGCTATTACGTACTAACGAATAACGTTATATACTATTACGTACTAACGGATAACGTTATATACTATTACGTTATAACGTATAACGTTATATACTATTACGTCATAACGTATAACCTGATATACTATTACGTTATAACGTATAACGTTATATACTATTACGTACTAACGGATAACGTTATATACTATTACGTACTAACGGATAACGTTATATACTATGACGCAGTAACGCATAACGTTATATAATACTACGAACTAACGTATAACGTTTTATACTATTACGTAATAACGTATAACGTTATATACTTTTACATACTAACGTATAACGGTATATGCTATTTAGTTATAACGTATAACGTTATATACTATTACGTACTAACGGAGAACGTTATATACTATTACGTACTAACGGATAACGTTATATACTATTACGCAGTAACGTATAACGTTATATAATACTACGAACTAACGTATAACGTTTTATACTATTACGTAATAACGTATAACGTTATATACTTTTACGTACTAAGGTATAACGGTATATGCTATTACGTTATAACGTAAAACGTTATATACTATTACGTCATAACGTATAACGTTATATACTATTACGAACTAACGGATAACGTTATATACTATTACGTACTAACGGATAACGTTATATACTATTACGTACTAACGGATAACGTTATGTACTATTACGCAGTGACGTATAACCTTATATAATATTACGAACTAACGTATAACGTTATGTAATACTACGCACTAACGTATAACGTTATATACAATTACGTTATAACGTATAACGTTATATACTATTACGTCATAACGTATAACGTTATATACTATTACGTGCTAACGTATAACGTTATATAATACTACGAACTAACCTATAACGTTATATACTATTACGTTATAACGTATAACGCTATATACTATTACGTTATAACGTATAACGTTATGTAGTATTACCGTATAACGTATTTCGTTATATACTATTACGTTATAACGTATATCGTTATATACTATTACGTACTAACGAATAACGTTATATACTATTACGTACTAACGGATAACGTTATATACTATTACGCAATAACGTATAACGTTATATAATACTACGAACTAACCTATAACGTTATATACTATTACGTTATAACGTATAACGCTATATACTATTACGTTATAACGTATAACGTTATGTAGTATTACCGTATAACGTATTTCGTTATATACTATTACGTTATAACGTATATCGTTATATACTATTACGTTATAACGTATAACGTTATATACTATTACGTTATAACGTATAACGTTATATACTATTACGAACTAACGTATAACGTTATATACTATTACGTACTAACGGATAACGTTATATACTATTACGCAATAACGTATAACGTTACATAATAATACGGACTAACGTATAATGTTACATAATACTACGAACTAACCTATAACGTTATATACAATTACGTTATAACGTATAACGTTACATACTATTACGTTATAACGTATAACGTTATATACTATTACGTTATAACGTATAACGTTATATACTATTACATTATAACGTATAACGTTATATACTATTACGTACTAACGAATAAGGTTATATACTATTACGTACTAACGGATAACGTTATATACTATTACGCAATAACGTATAACGTTATATAATACTACGAACTAACCTATAACGTTATATACTATTACGTTATAACGTATAACGTTAAATACTATTACGTTATAACGTATAACGTTATGTACAATTACGTTATAATGTATAACGTTATATACAATTACGTTATAACGTATAACGTTATATATATTACGTTATAACGTATAACGTTATATACTATTACGGTATAACGTATATCGTTATATACTATTATGTACTAACGATTCACGTTATATACTATTACGTACTAACGGATAACGTTATATACTATTACGCAGTGACGTATAACCTTATATAATATTACGAACTAACGTATAACGTTATATAATACTACGAACTAACGTATAACGTTATATACAATTACGTTATAACGTATAACGTTATATACTATTACGTCATAACGTATAACGTGATATACTATTACGTACTAACGTATAACGGTATATACTATTACGTACTAACGAATAACGTTGTATACTATTACGTTATAACGTATAACGTTATATACTATTACGAACTAACGTATAACGTTATATACTATTACGTACTAACGGATAACGTTATATACTATTACGCAATAACGTATAACGTTACATAATAGTACGGACTAACGTATAACGTTACATAATACTACGAACTAACGTATAACGTTTTATACTATTACGTAATAACGTATTACGTTATATACTTTCACGTACTAACGTATAACGTTATATAATATTACGTTATAACGTATAACGTTATATACTATTACGTTATAACGTATAACGTTATATACTATTACGAACTAACGTATAACGTTATATACTATTACGTACTAACGGATAACGTTATATACTATTACGCAATATCGTATAACGTTACATAATAATACGGACTAACGTATAACGTTACATAATACTACGAACTAACGTATAACGTTTTATACTATTACGTAATAACGTATTACGTTATATACTATTACGTACTAACGTATAACGTTATATACTATTACATTATAACGTATAACGTTATATACTATTACGTACTAACGGATAACGTTATATACTATTACGCAGTGACGTATAACCTTATATAATATTACGAACTAACGTATAACGTTATATAATACTACGAACTAACGTATAACGTTATATACAATTACGTTATAACGTATAACGTTATATACTATTACGTCATAACGTATAAAGTTTTTTACTATTACGTAATAACGTATTGCGTTATATACTATTATGTACTAACGTATAACGTTATATACTATTACATTATAACGTATAACGTTATATACTATTACGTACTAACGGATAACGTTATATACTATTACGCAGTGACGTATAACCTTATATAATATTACGAACTAACGTATAACGTTATATAATACTACGAAATAACGTATAACGTCATATACTATTAGGTTATAACGTATAACGTTATATACTGTTACGTTATAATGTATAACGTTATATACTATTACGTACTAACGGATAACGTTATATACTATTACGCAATAACGTATAACGTTATGTAGTATTACCTTATAACGTATAACGTCAAATACTATTACGTACTAACGTATAACGGTATATACTATTACGCTATGATGTGAAAAGTTATGTAGCATTACCTTATGTCGTATAACGTTATATACGATTACGTTGTAACGTATAACTTTATATACGCTTACGTTATAACGTATTACGTTATATATAATTACGTACTAACGTATAAAGTTATATACTATTACGTAATAACGTATAACGTTATATACTATTGCGTAATATCGTATAACGTTATATGCCACTACGTACTAACGGATAACGTTATATACTATTACGTACTAACGACTAACGTTATATACTATTACGTACTAACGGATAACGTTATATACTATTACGCAATAACTTATAACGTTATATACTATTACATTATAACGTATAACGTTATATACTAATACGTACTAACGGATAACGTTATATACTATTACGCAAAAACTTATAACGTTATATAATACTACGAACTAACGTATAACGTTATATAATACTACGAACTAACGTACAACGTTATACACTTTTACGTTATAACGTATAACTTTATATACTGTTACGTTATAACGTATAACGTTATATACTATTACGTTATAACGTATAACGTTATATACTATTACTTACTAACGTATAACGTTATATACTATTACGTACTAACGGATAACGTTATATACTATTACGCAATAACGTATAACGTTATGTAGCATTACCTTATGACGTATAACGTTATATACGATTACGTTATAACGTATAACTTTGAATACGCTTACGTTATAACGTATAACGTTATATACTATTACGTACTAACGTATAACGTTATATACTATTACGTACTAACGGATAACGTTATATACTATTACGCAATATCGTATAACGTTACATAATAATACGGACTAACGTATAACGTTACATAATACTACGAACTAACGTATAACGTTTTATACTATTACGTAATAACGTATAACGTTACATAATAATACGGACTAACGTATAACGTTACATAATACTACGAACTAACGTATAACGTTTTATACTATTACGTAATAACGTATTACGTTATATACTATTACGTACTAACGTATAACGTTATATACTATTACGTACTAACGGATAACGTTATATACTATTACGCAATAACGTATAACGTTATGTAGCATTACCTTATGACGTATAACGTTATATACGATTACGTTATAACGAATAACGTTGTATACTATTACGTTATAACGTATAACGTTATATACTATTACGAACTAACGTATAACGTTATATACTATTACGTACTAACGGATAACGTTATATACTATTACGCAATAACGTATAACGTTACATAATAGTACGGACTAACGTATAACGTTACATAATACTAAGAACTAACGTATAACGTTTTATACTATTACGTAATAACGTATTACGTTATATACTTTCACGTACTAACGTATAACGTTATATACTATTACGTTATAACGTATAACGTTATATACTATTACGTTATAACGTATAACGTTATATACTATTACGAACTAACGTATAACGTTATATACTATTACGTACTAACGGATAACGTTATATACTATTACGCAATATCGTATAACGTTACATAATAATACGGACTAACGTATAACGTTACATAATACTACGAACTAACGTATAACGTTTTATACTATTACGTAATAACGTATTACGTTATATACTATTACGTACTAACGTATAACGTTATATACTATTACATTATAACGTATAACGTTATATACTATTACGTACTAACGGATAACGTTATATACTATTACGCAGTGACGTATAACCTTATATAATATTACGAACTAACGTATAACGTTATATAATACTACGAACTAACGTATAACGTTATATACAATTACGTTATAACGTATAACGTTATATACTATTACGTCATAACGTATAAAGTTTTTTACTATTACGTAATAACGTATTGCGTTATATACTATTATGTACTAACGTATAACGTTATATACTATTACATTATAACGTATAACGTTATATACTATTACGTACTAACGGATAACGTTATATACTATTACGCAGTGACGTATAACCTTATATAATATTACGAACTAACGTATAACGTTATATAATACTACGAAATAACGTATAACGTCATATACTATTAGGTTATAACGTATAACGTTATATACTGTTACGTTATAATGTATAACGTTATATACTATTACGTACTAACGGATAACGTTATATACTATTACGCAATAACGTATAACGTTATGTAGTATTACCTTATAACGTATAACGTCAAATACTATTACGTACTAACGTATAACGGTATATACTATTACGCTATAATGTGAAAAGTTATGTAGCATTACCTTATGTCGTATAACGTTATATACGATTACGTTGTAACGTATAACTTTATATACGCTTACGTTATAACGTATTACGTTATATATAATTACGTACTAACGTATAAAGTTATATACTATTACGTAATAACGTATAACGTTATATACTATTGCGTAATATCGTATAACGTTATATGCCACTACGTACTAACGGATAACGTTATATACTATTACGTACTAACGACTAACGTTATATACTATTACGTACTAACGGATAACGTTATATACTATTACGCAATAACTTATAACGTTATATACTATTACATTATAACGTATAACGTTATATACTAATACGTACTAACGGATAACGTTATATACTATTACGCAAAAACTTATAACGTTATATAATACTACGAACTAACGTATAACGTTATATAATACTACGAACTAACGTACAACGTTATACACTTTTACGTTATAACGTATAACTTTATATACTGTTACGTTATAACGTATAACGTTATATACTATTACGTTATAACGTATAACGTTATATACTATTACTTACTAACGTATAACGTTATATACTATTACGTACTAACGGATAACGTTATATACTATTACGCAATAACGTATAACGTTATGTAGCATTACCTTATGACGTATAACGTTATATACGATTACGTTATAACGTATAACTTTGTATACGCTTACGTTATAACGTATAACGTTATATACTATTACGTACTAACGTATAACGTTATATACAATTACGTACTAACGTATAACGGTATATACTATTACGCTATAACGTGAAAAGTTATGTAGCATTACCTTATGACGTATAACGTTATATACTATTACGTTATATCGTATAACGTTATATACTATTACGTCATAACGTATAACGTGATATACTATTACGCAATAACGTATAACGTTATATAATACTACGAACTAACGTATAACGTTATATAATACTACGAACTTACGTATAACGTTATGTAGTATTATCTTATAACGTGTAACGTTATATACAATTACGTTATAACGTATAACGTTATATACTATTAAGTTATAACGTATAACGTTGTGTAATACTACGAACTAACGTATAACGTTATATACTATTACGTTGTAACGTATAACGTTACATACTATTACGTTATAACGTATAACGTTATATACTATTACGTTATAACGTATAACGTTATATACTATTACGTGCTAACGTATAACGTTATATAATACTACGAACTAACCTATAACGTTATATACTATTACGTTATAACGTATAACGCTATATACTATTACGTTATAACGTATAACGTTATGTAGTATTACCGTATAACGTATTTCGTTATATACTATTACGTTATAACGTATATCGTTATATACTATTACGTACTAACGAATAACGTTATATACTATTACGTACTAACGGATAACGTTATATACTATTACGCAATAACGTATAACGTTATATAATACTACGAACTAACCTATAACGTTATATACTATTACGTTATAACGTATAACGCTATATACTATTACGTTATAACGTATAACGTTATGTAGTATTACCGTATAACGTATTTCGTTATATACTATTACGTTATAACGTATATCGTTATATACTATTACGTTATAACGTATAACGTTATATACTATTACGTTATAACGTATAACGTTATATACTATTACGAACTAACGTATAACGTTATATACTATTACGTACTAACGGATAACGTTATATACTATTACGCAATAACGTATAACGTTACATAATAATACGGACTAACGTATAATGTTACATAATACTACGAACTAACCTATAACGTTATATACTATTACGTTATGACGTATAACGTTATATACTATTACGTTATAACGTATAACGTTATATACTATTACGTCATAACGTATAACGTGATATACTATTACGTTATAACCTATAACGTTATATACTATTACGTTATAACGTATAACGTTATATACTATTACGTTATAACGTATAACGTTATATACTATTACGAACTAACGTATAACGTTATATACGAGGGTGACTCAAATATAAACGAGACTTTATTTTTAAAATAATTTTATTCAGTGAAATAACATAGCCAAGCACATATTATTTTTCAACATAGTCTCCTGCTTTGGAAATGCATTTTTCCCAGCGGATTGGGAGATTTTTGATCCCTGCATCGTAAAAAGAAGAGTGCTGTGTCAGAAGCCAATTGCGCACAAAGGCCTCCACCGCCGCGTCGTCTTGGAATCGTTGTCCTCCTAGTGCTTCTTTAAGCGGTCCGAAGAGATGGAAATCGCAGGGCGATAGGTCAGGACTGTAGGGAGGATGATCAAGTGGAGTCCACCTTATTTCCTCTAATGTTGTGCAGGTTAGAGCTGCTGTATGAGGCCTGGCGTTGTCGTGGAGGAGAATGACGTCTCGAATCGGTTGGTTACGCCTTTTCGAACGATAAGCAACCTTTGCCTCCCTCAAAAGCTCACAGTAATAAGCAGCATTTATTGTGCGAATGTTCTCCTCCGTAATGCTGGTTCGAGGACGACGATCATGTTCCACATTTTCAACCAGTTCACGTCCTTCCTTGAACTTCTTATGCCAGGCAAACACGCGAGCCCTTGACAGTGTCTGATCCCCGAACTGTGCAGTCAATCTTTGCAGAATTTCTATTGGTTTGACGCCTTCATGTGTGAGAAATTTAATAATAATGCGTTGCGCAACTGAGAGGTGTACTTGTTGCTCTGACATCTTGAATACTACCGCCAAACGTGTCTGAACTGGACAACGGCCTGCTCTCCCCACTCCTGACATCCCAACCAATGCACACTAGAAGCGGCCGCTCGCTCCCTTTAAATTTACGCGCTCAGAAACAAAAGTCTCGTTTATATTTGATTCACCCTCGTACTATTACGTACTAACGGATAACGTTATATACTATTACGCAATAACGTATAACGTTACATAATAATACGGACTAACGTATAACGTTACATAATACTACGAACTAACGTATAACGTTTTACACTATTACGTAATAACGTATTACGTTATATACTATTACGTACTAACGTATAACGTTATATACTATTACATTATAAATATATAACGTTATATACTATTACGTACTAACGGATAACGTTATGTAGTATTACCTTATGACGTATAACGTTATATACGATTACGTTATAACGTATAACTTTATATACGCTTACGTTATAACGTATAACGTTATATACTATTACGTACTAACGTATAACGTTATATACTATTACGTACTAACGAATAACGTTATATACTATTACGTACTAACGGATAATGTTATATACTACTACGTTATAACGTATAACGTTATATACTATTACGTCATAACGTATAACGTATTATACTATTACGTACAAACGTATAACGGTATATGCTATTACGTACTAACGAATAACGTTATATACTATTACGTACTAACGGATAACGTTATATACTATTACGTTATAACGTATAACGTTATATACTATTACGTCATAACGTATAACCTGATATACTATTACGTTATAACGTATAACGTTATATACTATTACGTACTAACGGATAACGTTATATACTATTACGTACTAACGGATAACGTTATATACTATGACGCAGTAACGCATAACGTTATATAATACTACGAACTAACGTATAACGTTTTATACTATTACGTAATAACGTATAACGTTATATACTTTTACATACTAACGTATAACGGTATATGCTATTTAGTTATAACGTATAACGTTATATACTATTACGTACTAACGGAGAACGTTATATACTATTACGTACTAACGGATAACGTTATATACTATTACGCAGTAACGTATAACGTTATATAATACTACGAACTAACGTATAACGTTTTATACTATTACGTAATAACGTATAACGTTATATACTTTTACGTACTAAGGTATAACGGTATATGCTATTACGTTATAACGTAAAACGTTATATACTATTACGTCATAACGTATAACGTTATATACTATTACGAACTAACGGATAACGTTATATACTATTACGTACTAACGGATAACGTTATATACTATTACGTACTAACGGATAACGTTATGTACTATTACGCAGTGACGTATAACCTTATATAATATTACGAACTAACGTATAACGTTATGTAATACTACGCACTAACGTATAACGTTATATACAATTACGTTATAACGTATAACGTTATATACTATTACGTCATAACGTATAACGTGATATACTATTACGTACTAACGTATAACGGTGTATACTATTACGTACTAACGAATAACGTTGTATACTATTACGTTATAAGGTATAACGTTGTATACTATTACGTTATAACGTATAACGTTATATAATACTACGTACTAACCTATACCGTTATATACTATTGCGTAATATCGTATAACGTTATATGCCATTACGTATTAACGGATAACGTTATATACTATTACGTTATAACGTATAACGTTATATACTATTACGTTATAGCGTATAACGTTATATACTATTACGTACTAACGAATAACGTTATATACTATTACGTACTAACGAATAACGTTATATACTATTACGTACTAACGGATAACGTTATATACTATTACGTACTAACGAATAACGTTATATACTATTACGTACTAACGGATAACGTTATATACTATTACGCAATAACTTATAACGCTATATAATACTACGAACTAACGTATAACGTTATATACTATTACGTTATTACGTATAACGTTATATACTATTACGTTATAACGTATAACGTTATATACTATTACGTTATAACGTATTACGTTATATATAATTACGTACTAACGTATAAAGTTATATACTATTACGTAATAACGTATAACGCTATGTAGTATTACCTTATAACGTATAACGTTATATACTATTACGTACTAACGTATAACGTTATATACTATTGCGTAATATCGTATAGCGTTATATGCCACTACGTACTAACGGATAACGTTAAATACTATTACGTACTAACCAATAACGTTATATACTATTACGTACTAACGAATAACGTTATATACTATTATGCAATAACTTATAACGTTATATAATATTACATTATAACGCATAACGTTATATACTATTACGTATTAACGTATAACGGTATATACTATTACGCTATAATGTGAAAAGTTATGTAGCATTACCTTATGACGTATAACGTTATATACGATTACGCTATAACGTATAACTTTATATACGCTTACGTTCTAACGTATAACGTTATATACTACTACGTACTAACGTATAACGTTATATACTATTACGTACTAACGTATAACGGTATATACTATTTCGCTAGAACGTGAAAAGTTATGCAGCATTACCTTATGACGTATAACGTTATATACTATTACATTATAACGTATAACGTTATATACTATTACGTACTAACGAATAACGTTATATACTATTACGTACTAACGGATAACGTTATATACTATTTCGTACTAACGAATAACGTTATATACTATTACGTACTAACGGATAACGTTATATACTATTACGCAATAACTTATAACGCTATATAATACTACGAACTAACGTATAACGTTATATACTATTACGTACTAACGTATAACGTTATATACTATTATGCAATAACTTATAACGTTATATAATATTACATTATAACGTATAACGTTATATACTATTACGTACTAACGTATAACGGTATATACTATTACGCTATAATGTGAAAAGTTATGTAGCATTACCTTATGACGTATAACGTTATATACGATTACGTTATAACGTATAACTTTATATACGCTTACGTTCTAACGTATAACGTTATATACTACTACGTACTAACGTATAACGTTATATACTATTACGTACTAACGTATAACGGTATATACTATTACGCTAGAACGTGAAAAGTTATGCAGCATTACCTTATGACGTATAACGTTATATACTATTACGTTATATCGTATAACGTTATATACTATTACATTATAACGTATAACGTTATATACTATTACGTTATAACGTATAACGTTATATACTATTACATTATAACGTATAACGTTATATACTATTACGTACTAACGAATAACGTTATATACTATTACGTACTAACGTATAACGTTATAAACTATGGCGTAATATCGTATAACGTTATATGCCATTACGTACTAACGGATAACGTTATATACTATTATCTACTAACGAATAACGTTGTATACTATTACGTAACAACGTATAACGTTATGTAGTATTACCTTATAACGTATAACGTTATATACAATTACGTTATAACGTATAACGTTACATACTATTACGTTATAACGTATAACGTTATATACTATTACGTTATAACGTATAACGTTATATACTATTACATTATAACGTATAACGTTATATACTATTACGTACTAACGAATAACGTTATATACTATTACGTACTAACGGATAACGTTATATACTATTACGCAATAACGTATAACGTTATATAATACTACGAACTAACCTATAACGTTATATACTATTACGTTATAACGTATAACGTTATATACTATTACGTTATAACGTATAACGTTATGTACAGTTACGTTATAATGTATAACGTTATATACAATTACGTTATAACGTATAACGTTATATATATTACGTTATAACGTATAACGTTATATACTATTACGGTATAACGTATAACGTTATACACTATTATGTACTAACGATTAACGTTATATACTATTACGTACTAACGGATAACGTTATATACTATTACGCAGTGACGTATAACCTTATATAATGTTACGAACTAACGTATAACGTTATATAATACTACGAACTAACGTATAACGTTATATACAATTACGTTATAACGTATAACGTTATATAATACTACGTACTAACCTATACCGTTATATACTATTGCGTAATATCGTATAACGTTATATGCCATTACGTATTAACGGATAACGTTATATACTATTACGTTATAACGTATAACGTTATGCACTATTACGTCATAACGTATAACGTTATATACTATTACGTTATAACGTATAACATTATATACTATTACGTTATAACGTATAACGTTATATACTATTACGAACTAACGTATAACGTTATATACTATTACGTACTAACGGATAACGTTATATACTATTACGCAATAACGTATAACGTTACATAATAGTACGGACTAACGTATAACGTTACATAATACTACGAACTAACGTATAACGTTTTATACTATTACGTAATAACGTATTACGTTATATACTATCACGTACTAACGTATAACGTTATATACTATTACGTTATAACGTATAACGTTATATACTATTACGTTATAACGTATAACGTTATATAATAGAACGTTATAACGTATAACGTTATATACTATTACGTACTAACGTATAACGTTATATACTATTGCGTAATATCGTATAACGTTATATGCCATTAAGTACTAACGGATAACGTTATATACTATTATCTACTAACGAATAACGTTGTATACTATTACGTAACAACGTATAACGTTATGTAGTATTACCTTATAACGTATAACGTTATATACAATTACGTTATAACGTATAACGTTACATATTATTACGTTATAACCTATAACGTTATATACTATTACGTTATAGCGTATAACGTTATATACTATTACGTTATAACGTATAACGTTATGTAGTATTACCTTATAACGTATATCGTTATATACTATTACGTTATAACGTATATCGTTATATACTATTACGTTATAACGTATAACGTTATATACTATTACGTTATAACGTATAACGTTATATACTATTACGAACTAACGTATAACGTTATATACTATTACGTACTAACGGATAACGTTATATACTATTACGCAATAACGTATAACGTTACATAATAATACGGACTAACGTATAACGTTACATAATACTACGAACTAACGTATAACGTTTTATACTATTACGTAATAACGTATTACGTTATATACTATTACGTACTAACGTATAACGTTATATACTATTACATTATAACGTATAACGTTATATACTATTACGTACTAACGGATAACGTTATATACTATTACGCAATAACGTATAACGTTACATAATTATACGGACTAACGTATAACGTTACATAATACTACGAACTAACGTATAACGTTTTATACTATTACGTAATAACGTATTACGTTATATACTATTACGTACTAAAGTATAACGTTATATACTATTGCATTATAACGTATAACGTTATATACTATTACGTACTAACGAATAACGTTATATACTATTACGTACTAACGGATAACGTTATATACTTTTACGTACTAACGAATAACGTTATATACTATTACGTACTAACGGATAACGTTATATACTATTACGCAATAACTTATAACGCTATATAATACTACGAACTAACGTATAACGTTATATACTATTACGTTATAACGTATAACGTTATATAGTATTACGTTATAACGTATTACGTTATATATAATTACGTACTAACGTATAAAGTTATATACTATTACGTAATAACGTATAACGCTATGTAGTATTACCTTCTAACGTATAACGTTATATACTATTACGTACTAACGTATAACGTTATATACTATTGCGTAATATCGTATAACGTTATATGCCATTAAGTACTAACGGATAACGTTATATACTATTATCTACTAACGAATAACGTTGTATACTATTACGTAACAACGTATAACGTTATGTAGTATTACCTTATAACGTACAACGTTATATACAATTACGTTATAACGTATAACGTTACATACTATTACGTTATAACCTATAACGTTATATACTATTACTCTATAACGTATAACGTTATATACTATTACGTTATAACGTATAACGTTATGTAGTATTACCTTATAACGTATATCGTTATATACTATTATGTTATAACGTATATCGTTATATACTATTACGTTATAACGTATAACGTTATATACTATTACGTTATAACGTATAACGTTATATACTATTACGAACTAACGTATAACGTTATATACTATTACGTACTAACGGATAACGTTATATACTATTACGTACTAACGGATAACGTTATGTACTATTACGCAGTGACGTATAACCTTATATAATATTACGAACTAACGTATAACGTTATGTAATACTACGAACTAACGTATAACGTTATATACAATTACGTTATAACGTATAACGTTATATACTATTACGTCATAACGTATAACGTGATATACTATTACGTACTAACGTATAACGGTGTATACTATTACGTACTAACGAATAACGTTGTATACTATTACGTTATAACGTATAACGTTGTATACTATTACGTTATAACGTATAACGTTATATAATACTACGTACTAACCTATACCGTTATATACTATTGCGTAATATCGTATAACGTTATATGCCATTATGTATTAACGGATAACGTTATATACTATTACGTTAAAACGTATAACGTTATATACTATTACGTTATAGCGTATAACTTTATATACGCTTACATTCTAACGTATAACATTATATACTACTACGTACTAACGTATAACGTTATATACTATTACGTACTAACGTATAACAGTATATACTATTACGCTAGAACGTGAAATGTTATGCAGCATTACCTCATGACGTATAACGTTATATACTATTACGTTATAACGTATAACGTTATATAATAGAACGTTATAACGTATAACGTTATATACTATTACGTACTAACGTATAACGTTATATACTATTGCGTAATATCGTATAACGTTATATGCCATTAAGTACTAACGGATAACGTTATATACCATTATCTACTAACGAATAACGTTGTATACTATTACGTAACAACGTATAACGTTATGTAGTATTACCTTATAACGTATAACGTTATATACAATTACGTTATAACGTATAACGTTACATACTATTACGTTATAACCTATAACGTTATACAGGGTGCGCCGTTAGAATTCGGACAGAATTCAATTTGTAGTTCCCACCATATTAGAATTCAGATGTTTGTGCTGATTGACTCTGAAGTTAGTTAAATATGTCAATAAGTCTTCTATAACCTCAAAATGACAGAACTCGTTAAGCAAAACCCGGAATACGATAGAAGAGCGGCGATTATAGAAAGTCTTCGCGCCGGGAGAACGCCGGTCGAAATTATAAAATTCTTTAGCTACCCAAGATCGACGGTATACGACATTGCTAAGAGATACGCAGCCTCAGAGTGGTTCGAGAAGGGTTCTCCTTCTCCGGCGAGAAAAGTTCAGGTTAGGGAAAAATCAACAAGGACGCCAGAAATTATTCAAAGGGCCCAAGACATGATTTTGGAAGATCCGGGAACTTCTCTCCGAAAATTAGCCTCCGTCTTGGGGGTGAGTGAAACGATTGTCCGTCGAATAGCTCAAGAGGATCTTAGATATGCCTCCTACGTTCTCAAAGTCCGTCAGATGCTCTCCGAGGCCGCCAAGCTTAAAAGATTTGCCCGTTGTCATTTGATTCTGTGTTCGTTAAAACACGAAGCTGCTGGCCGCATTAGGTTTTTTTCCGATGAGAAAATTTTTACTGTGGATGCCAAAGTGAATCGGAGGAACGACCGTTGGCTGGCCCACAATCTCGAAGATGTTCCTGTTGTGGGCAAAACCAAATTTCCAGCAAGTGTTCACGTTTTGAGCGTTGTCTCAAGTGAGGGCGACGTCATGCCTCCGCACTTCTTCCAAAAAGGCGAAAGAATCACAAAGGAGGTTTATTTGGAGGTCCTGAAGACAGTAATAAAGCCGTGGATGGAAATTACGGCTTCTGGAAGGCCGTATTTATTTCAACAAGATGGCGCACCTGCTCACACAAGTCATCTTGTTCAAAATTGGCTCTCTGACAATGTGGACATGTTTTGGTCGAAAGATTTCTGGCCTCCTAACAGTCCCGACCTAAACCCATTGGACTATTACGTGTGGGGCGTTATCGAGAGACAAACTAATAAATGCAGGCACCCCAACGTCAACTCCCTACGAGCTGCTATCGAGTCAGAATTCGCGACAATTAAACGCGACCAGTTGAAGTCAGCGTGCTCGCGCTTTAGAGCAAGAATAGAGCAGGTCATAGAGGCAGAGGGTGGTTACATAGAATAAAAGTTCTCAGCAAGGACCCTTTAAATGAGATATAACAACATTTTCATGTGTTTTTGTGTATTGACTTAAATAAACAACTTTCTGCACAAAACTTCTTTTGTCCGGATTCTAACGGCGCACCCTGTATACTATTACGTTATAGCGTATAACGTTATATACTATTACGTTATAACGTATAACGTTATGTAGTATTACCTTATAACGTATATCGTTATATACTATTACGTTATAACGTATATCGTTATATACTATTACGTTATAACGTATAACGTTATATACTATTACGTTATAACGTATAACGTTATATACTATTACGAACTAACGTATAACGTTATATACTATTACGTACTAACGGATAACGTTATATACTATTACGCAATAACGTATAACGTTACATAATAATACGGACTAACGTATAACGTTACATAATACTACGAACTAACGTATAACGTTTTATACTATTACGTAATAACGTATTACGTTATATACTATTACGTACTAACGTATAACGTTATATACTATTACATTATAACGTATAACGTTATATACTATTACGTACTAACGGATAACGTTATATACTATTACGCAATAACGTATAACGTTACATAATTATACGGACTAACGTATAACGTTACATAATACTACGAACTAACGTATAACGTTTTATACTATTACGTAATAACGTATTACGTTATATACTATTACGTACTAAAGTATAACGTTATATACTATTCCATTATAACGTATAACGTTATATACTATTACGTACTAACGAATAACGTTATATACTATTACGTACTAACGGATAACGTTATATACTTTTACGTACTAACGAATAACGTTATATACTATTACGTACTAACGGATAACGTTATATACTATTACGCAATAACTTATAACGCTATATAATACTACGAACTAACGTATAACGTTATATACTATTACGTTATAACGTATAACGTTATATAGTATTACGTTATAACGTATTACGTTATATATAATTACGTACTAACGTATAAAGTTATATACTATTACGTAATAACGTATAACGCTATGTAGTATTACCTTCTAACGTATAACGTTATATACTATTACGTACTAACGTATAACGTTATATACTATTGCGTAATATCGTATAACGTTATATGCCATTAAGTACTAACGGATAACGTTATATACTATTATCTACTAACGAATAACGTTGTATACTATTACGTAACAACGTATAACGTTATGTAGTATTACCTTATAACGTACAACGTTATATACAATTACGTTATAACGTATAACGTTACATACTATTACGTTATAACCTATAACGTTATATACTATTACGTTATAACGTATAACGTTATATACTATTACGTTATAACGTATAACGTTATGTAGTATTACCTTATAACGTATATCGTTATATACTATTATGTTATAACGTATATCGTTATATACTATTACGTTATAACGTATAACGTTATATACTATTACGTTATAACGTATAACGTTATATACTATTACGAACTAACGTATAACGTTATATACTATTACGTACTAACGGATAACGTTATATACTATTACGTACTAACGGATAACGTTATGTACTATTACGCAGTGACGTATAACCTTATATAATATTACGAACTAACGTATAACGTTATGTAATACTACGAACTAACGAATAACGTTATATACAATTACGTTAAAACGTATAACGTTATATACTATTACGTCATAACGTATAACGTGATATACTATTACGTACTAACGTATAACGGTGTATACTATTACGTACTAACGAATAACGTTGTATACTATTACGTTATAACGTATAACGTTGTATACTATTACGTTATAACGTATAACGTTATATAGTATTACGTTATAACGTATTACGTTATATATAATTACGTACTAACGTATAACGTTATATACTATTACGTTATAACGTATAACATTATATACTATTACATTATAGCGTATAACGTTATATACTATTACGTACTAACGAATAACGTTATATACTATTACGTACTAACGTATAACGTTATATACTATGTCGTAATATCGTATAACGTTATATGCCATTACGTACTAACGGATAACGTTATACTCTATTATCTACTAACGAATAACGTTGTATACTATTACGTAACAACGTATAACGTTATGTAGTATTACCTTATAACGTATAACGTTATATACTATTACGTTATAACGTATAACGTTATATACTATTACGTACTAACGTATAACGTTATATACTATTACGTACTAACGGATAACGTTATATACTATTACGCAATAACGTATAACGTTATGTAGTATTACCTTATAACGTATAACGTTATATACTATTACGTACTAACGTATAACGGTATATACTATTACGCTATAATGTGAAAAGTTATGTAGCATTACCTTATGTCGTATAACGTTATATACGATTACGTTGTAACGTATAACTTTATATACGCTTACGTTATAACGTATTACGTTATATATAATTACGTACTAACGTATAACGTTATATACTATTACGTACTAACGGATAACGTTGTATAATACTACGAAATAACGTATAACGTTATATACTATTAGGTTATAACGTATAACGTTATATACTGTTACGTTATAATGTATAACGTTATATACTATTACGTTATAACGTATAACGTTATGTAGTATTACCTTATAACGTATATCGTTATATACTATTACGTTATAACGTATATCGTTATATACTATTACGTTATAACGTATAGCGTTATATACTATTACGTTATAACGTATAACGTTATATAATAGAACGTTATAGCGTATAACGTTATATACTATTACGTACTAACGTATAACGTTATATACTATTGCGTTATATCGTATAACGTTATATGCCACTACGTACTAACGGATAACGTTATATACTATTACGTACTAACGAATAACGTTATATACTATTACGTACTAACGGATAACGTTATATACTATTACGTACTAACGAATAACGTTATATACTATTACGTACTAACGGATAACGTTGTATAATACTACGAAATACCGTATAACGTTATATACTATTAGGTTATAACGTATAACGTTATATACTGTTACGTTATAATGTATAACGTTATATACTATTACGTTATAACGTATAACGTGATATACTATTACGTACTAACGTATAACGGTATATACTATTACGTACTAACGAATAACGTCGTATACTATTACGTTATAACGTATAACGTTGTATACTATTACGTTATAACGTATAACGTTATATAATACTACGTACTAACCTATACCGTTATATACTATTGCGTAATATCGTATAACGTTATATGCCATTACGTATTAACGGATAACGTTATATACTATTACGTTATAACGTATAACGTTATGCACTATTACGTCATAACGTATAACGTTATATACTATTACGTTATAACGTAGAACGTTATATACTATTACGTTATAACGTATAACGTTATATACTATTACGAACTAACGTATAACGTTATATACGATTACGTACTAACGGATAACGTTATATACTATTACGCAATAACGTATAACGTTACATAATAGTACGGACTAACGTATAACGTTACATAATACTACGAACTAACGTATAACGTTTTATACTATTACGTAATAACGTATTACGTTATATACTATCACGTACTAACGTATAACGTTATATACTATTACGTTATAACGTATAACGTTATATACTATTACGTTATAACGTATAACGTTATATACTATTACGTTATAACGTATAACGTTATATAATAGAACGTTATAACGTATAACGTTATATACTATTACGTACTAACGTATAACGTTATATACTATTGCGTAATATCGTATAACGTTATATGCCATTAAGTACTAACGGATAACGTTATATACTATTATCTACTAACGAATAACGTTGTATACTATTACGTAACAACGTATAACGTTATGTAGTATTACCTTATAACGTATAACGTTATATACAATTACGTTATAACGTATAACGTTACATACTATTACGTTATAACCTATAACGTTATATACTATTACGTTATAACGTATAACGTTATATACTATTACGTTATAACGTATAACGTTATGTAGTATTACCTTATAACGTATATCGTTATATACTATTACGTTATAACGTATATCGTTATATACTATTACGTTATAACGTATAACGTTATATACTATTACGTTATAACGTATAACGTTATATACTATTACGAACTAACGTATAACGTTATATACTATTACGTACTAACGGATAACGTTATATACTATTACGTACTAACGGATAACGTTATGTACTATTACGCAGTGACGTATAACCTTATATAATATTACGAACTAACGTATAACGTTATGTAATACTACGAACTAACGTATAACGTTATATACAATTACGTTATAACGTATAACGTTATATACTATTACGTCATAACGAATAACGTGATATACTATTACGTACTAACGTATAACGGTGTATACTATTACGTACTAACGAATAACGTTGTATACTATTACGTTATAAGGTATAACGTTGTATACTATTACGTTATAACGTATAACGTTATATAATACTACGTACTAACGTATAACGTTATATAATACTACGTACTAACCTATCCCGTTATATACTATTGCGTAATATCGTATAACGTTATATGCCATTACGTATTAACGGATAACGTTATATACTATTACGCTATAACGTATAACGTTATATACTATTACGTTATAGCGTATAACGTTATATACTATTACGTACTAACGAATAACGTTATATACTATTACGTACTAACGAATAACGTTATATACTATTACGTACTAACGGATAACGTTATATACTATTACGTACTAACGAATAACGTTATATACTATTACGTACTAACGGATAACGTTATATACTATTACGCAATAACTTATAACGCTATATAATACTACGAACTAACGTATAACGTTATATACTATTACGTTATAACGTATAACGTTATATACTATTACGTTATAACGTATAACGTTATATACTATTACGTTATAACGTATAACGTTATATACTATTACGTTATAACGTATTACGTTATATATAATTACGTACTAACGTATAAAGTTATATACTATTACGTAATAACGTATAACGCTATGTAGTATTACCTCATAACGTATAACGTTATATACTATTACGTACTAACGTATAACGTTATATACTATTGCGTAATATCGTATAGCGTTATATGCCACTACGTTCTAACGGATAACGTTAAATACTATTACGTACTAACGAATAACGTTATATACTATTACGTACTAACGTATAACGTTATATACTATTATGCAATAACTTATAACGTTATATAATATTACATTATAACGCATAACGTTATATACTATTACGTACTAACGTATAACGGTATATACTATTACGCTATAATGTGAAAAGTTATGTAGCATTACCTTATGACGTATAACGTTATATACGATTACGTTATAACGTATAACTTTATATACGCTTACGTTCTAACGTATAACGTTATATACTACTACGTACTAACGTATAACGTTATATACTATTACGTACTAACGTATAACGGTATATACTATTACGCTAGAACGTGAAAAGTTATGCAGCATTACCTTATGACGTATAACGTTATATACTATTACATTATAACGTATAACGTTATATACTATTACGTACTAACGAATAACGTTATATACTATTACGTACTAACGGATAACGTTATATACTATTTCGTACTAGCGAATAACGTTATATACTATTACGTACTAACGGATAAAGTTATATACTATTACGCAATAACTTATAACGCTATATAATACTACGAACTAACGTATAACGTTATATACTATTACGTACTAACGTATAACGTTATATACTATTATGCAATAACTTATAACGTTATATAATATTACATTATAACGTATAACGTTATATACTATTACGTACTAACGTATAACGGTATATACTATTACGCTATAATGTGAAAAGTTATGTAGCATTACCTTATGACGTATAACGTTATATACGATTACGTTATAACGTATAACTTTATATACGCTTACATTCTAACGTATAACGTTATATACTACTACGTACTAACGTATAACGTTATATACTATTACGTACTAACGTATAACGGTATATACTATTACGCTAGAACGTGAAAAGTTATGCAGCATTACCTTATGACGTATAACGTTATATACTATTACGTTATATCGTATAACGTTATATACTATTACATTATAACGTATAACGTTATATACTATTACGTTATAACGTATAACGTTATATACTATTACATTATAACGTATAACGTTATATACTATTACGTACTAACGAATAACGTTATATACTATTACGTACTAACGTATAACGTTATAAACTATGGCGTAATATCGTATAACGTTATATGCCATTACGTACTAACGGATAACGTTATATACTATTATCTACTAACGAATAACGTTGTATACTATTACGTAACAACGTATAACGTTATGTAGTATTACCTTATAACGTATAACGTTATATACAATTACGTTATAACGTATAACGTTACATACTATTACGTTATAACGTATAACGTTATATACTATTACGTTATAACGTATAACGTTATATACTATTACATTATAACGTATAACGTTATATACTATTACGTACTAACGAATAACGTTATATACTATTACGTACTAACGGATAACGTTATATACTATTACGCAATAACGTATAACGTTATATAATACTACGAACTAACCTATAACGTTATATACTATTACGTTATGACGTATAACGTTATATACTATTACGTTATAACGTATAACGTTATATACTATTACGTTATAACGTATAACGTTATATACTATTACGAACTAACGTATAACGTTATATACTATTACGTTATAACGTATAACGTTATATACTATTACGTTATAACGTATAACGTTATATACTATTACGTCATAACGTATAACGTTATATGCCATTACGTATTAACGGATAACGATATATACTATTACGTTGTAACGTATAACGTTATATACTATTACGTTATAACGTATAACGTTATATACTATTACGTTATAACGTATAACGTTATATACTATTACGTACTAACGGATAACGTTATATACTATTACGCAATAACGTATAACGTTACGTAATAATACGGACTAACGTATAACATTACATAATACTACGAACTAACGTATAACGTTTTATACTATTACGTAATAACGAATTACGTTATATACTATTACGTACTAACGTATAACGTTATATACAATTACATTATAACGTATAACGTTATATACTATTACGTACTAACGAATAACGTTATATACTATTACGTACTAACGGATAACGTTATATACTATTACGTACTAACGAATAACGTTATATACTATTACGTACTAACGGATAACATTATATACTATTACGCAATAACTTATAACGCTATATAATACTACGAACTAACGTATAACGTTATATAATACTACGAAATAACGTATAACGTTATATACTATTAGGTTATAACGTATAACATTATATACTGTTACATTATAACGTATAACGTTATATACTATTACGTTATAACGTATAACGTTATATACTATTACGTTATAACGTATAACGTTATATACTATTACGTGCTAACGTATAACGTTATATACTATTGCGTAATATCGTATAACGTTGTATACTATTACGTTACAACGTATAACGTTATGTAGTATTACCTTATAACGTATAACGTTATATACTATTACGTTATAACGTATAACGTTATATACTATTAAGTTATAACGTATAACGTTGTGTAATACTACGAACTAACGTATAACGTTATATACTATTACGTACTAACGTATAACGGTATATACTATTACGCTATAATGTGAAATTTTATGTAGCATTACCTTATGACGTATAACGTTATATACGATTACGTTATAACGTATAACTTTATATACGCTTACGTTATAACGTATAACGTTATATACTATTACGTACTAACGTATAACGTTATATACTATTACGTTATAACGTATAACGTTATATACTATAACGTTATAACGTATAACCTTATATACTATTACGTTATAACGTATAATTATATATATATATATGTCGGAGATGAAAGGACACCGGGCCCCCCCGTTGGAATTATTTAGAAAAGCCCGAATACTGTAGCATTTACGAAATAACCCAGACACAGTCATTCGAAACTTGAGACAATGAGTTTAGGCTCGAGGCGACAACCGGTCGCCGAGCGTAGCCACGGTCACGGGATGAACGTTTCACATAACAGAGACATAAAGTAACATAGCTTTCCTTTAAAGAATTGGCAGTACAGACACTTGACAATAAGACATTCCAACAGCCCCGCAGCTCGCCACACACAGACCCCATTCTTTGGGCCAGATGATCGCCAGATGCCGATGCATCGTTTACAGTTTATGTTCAGATAACCTGAGGAACCGTTACAAATCTTAGGACTTAGTTAACTAAAGTCCTTCAGATTGACAAACAGTCTTTGTTCCATCAGCCTGTAAATCTGTCACCTATTGCGGGAAGTTACGGGAAAGCCTGATTTGGTCACGTACGACGTTGCCTGCTAGGAACTCTCTCTCTAGGGCGGCTAGCATCCTTTTCCAACCGCCAACATAGAAATTGACCAATTAACAGCAGCGTCTATTTCCCTCACCCTCCGAGTGGAGGCTTTCTTTGACGAATCCGATGATCTCGTGCCCTTAGGCACACCCCATCATAGTTTTCCTCTGCAGCGTCGTCGCGACGGAAAGTCATTCTTTTCTGGCAATCTGATTAGCTAAGAGTCAATCAAGCGTTCCTAGTATCGCGAGTAGTAAGTTGAGTCCGACTTAGACTTTGAAGCAAAGTATATTCGTTATCCCGTTGACCGTGGATTCGCTATATCGAACCTAGGGCCATTGTCATTAGCGTCCAGCTACCGCGTCCGATTGTCAATCTTGTATCAGCCATACTTGTGTAATAAATATCTGTGCGACAACCATGAACAACACTGGTGAAGATTCATTATACGCCCCTGCCGTCAACCCGACATATATATACGTTATAACGTATAACGTTCTATACTATTACGTTATTACGTGTAACGTTAAATACTATTACGTACTAACGTATAACGGTATATACTATTACGTACTAACGAATACCGTTGTATACTATTACGTTATAACGTATAACGTTATATACTATTACGTTATAACGTATAACGTTATATATATTACATTATAACGTATAACGTTATATACTATTACGGTATAACGTATAACGTTATATACTATTACGTACTAACGATTAACGTTATATACTATTACGTACTAACGGATAACGTTATATACTATTACGTTATAGCGTATAACGTTATATAACACTACGAACTAACGTATAACGTTATATACTATTTCGGTATAACATATAACGTTATATACTATTACGTTATAACGTATAACGTTATATATATTACGTTATAACGTATAACGTTATATACTGTTACGTACTAACGTATAACGTTATATACTATTACGTACTAACGTATAACGGTATATACTATTACGTACTAACGAATAACATTGTATACTATTACGTTATAACGTATAACGTTATATACTATTACGTTATAACGTATAACGTTATATACTATTACGAACTAACGTATAACGTTATATACTATTACGTACTAACGGATAACGTTATATACTATTACGCAATAACGTATAACGTTACATAATAATACGGACTAACGTATAACATTACATAATACTACGAACTAACGTATAACGTTTTATACTATTACGTAATAACGAATTACGTTACATACTATTACGTACTAACGTATAACGTTATATACTATTACATTATAACGTATAACGTTATATACTATTACGTACTAACGAATAACGTTATATACTATTACGTACTAACGGATAACGTTATATACTATTACGTACTAACGAATAACGTTATATACTATTACGTACTAACGGATAACATTATATACTATTACGCAATAACTTATAACGCTATATAATACTACGAACTAACGTATAACGGTTATATAATACTACGAAATAACGTATAACGTTATATACTATTAGGTTATAACGTATAACATTATATACTGTTACATTATAACGTATAACGTTATATACTATTACGTTATAACGTATAACGTTATATACTATTACGTTATAACGTATAACGTTATATACTATTACGTGCTAACGTATAACGTTATATACTATTGCGTAATATCGTATAACGTTGTATACTATAACGTAACAACGTATAACGTTATGTAGTATTACCTTATAACGTATAACGTTATATACTATTACGTTATAACGTATAACGTTATATACTATTAAGTTATAACGTATAACGTTGTGTAATACTACGAACTAACGTATAACGTTATATACTATTACGTACTAACGTATAACGGTATATACTATTACGCTATAATGTGAAATTTTATGTAGCATTACCTTATGACGTATAACGTTATATACGATTACGTTATAACGTATAACTTTATATACGCTTACGTTATAACGTATAACGTTATATACTATTACGTACTAACGTATAACGTTATATACTATTACGTTATAACGTATAACCTTATATACTATTACGTTATAACGTATAATTATATATATATATATATATACGTTATAACGTATAACGTTCTATACTATTACGTTATTACGTATAACGTTAAATACTATTACGTACTAACGTATAACGGTATATACTATTACGTACTAACGAATACCGTTGTATACTATTACGTTATAACGTATAACGTTATATACTATTACGTTATAACGTATAACGTTATATATATTACATTATAACGTATAACGTTATATACTATTACGTACTAATGAATAACGTTATATACTATTACGGTATAACGTATAACGTTATATACTATTACGTACTAACGATTAACGTTATATACTATTACGTACTAACGGATAACGTTATATACTATTACGTTATAGCGTATAACGTTATATAACACTACGAACTAACGTATAACGTTATATACTATTACGGTATAACGTATAACGTTATATACTATTACGTTATAACGTATAACGTTATATATATTACGTTATAACGTATAACGTTATATACTATTACGTACTAACGTATAACGTTATATACTATTACGTACTAACGTATAACGGTATATACTATTACGTACTAACGAATAACATTGTATACTATTACGTTATAACGTATAACGTTATATATATTACGTTATAACGTATAACGTTATATACTATTACGTTATAACGTATAACGTCATATACTATTACGTTATAACGTATAACGTTATATACTATTACGTACTAACGATTAACGTTATATACTATTACGTACTAACGGATAACGTTATATACTATTACGCAGTGACGTATAACGTTATATAATATTACGAACTAACGTATAACGTTATATAATACTACGAACTAACGTACAACGTTATATACTATTACGCTATAACGTATAACGTTATATACTATTACGTTATAGCTTATAACGTTATATAACACTACGAACTAACGTATAACGTTATATACTATTACGGTATAACGTATAACGTTATATACTATCACGTTATAACGTATAACGTTATATATATTACGTTATAGCGTATAACGTTATATACTATTACGCAATAACGTATAACGTTATATAATACTACGAACTAACGTATAACGTTATATAATAATACGAACTAACGTATAAAGTTATGTAGTATTATCTTATAACGTGTAACGTTAAATACAATTACGTTATAACGTATAACGTTATATACTATTACGTTATATACTATTACGCAATAACGTATAACGTTACATAATAATACGGACTAACGTATAACGTTACATAATACTACGAACTAACGTATAACGTTTTATACTATTACGTAATAACGAATTACGTTATATACTATTACGTACTAACGTATAACGTTATATACTATTACATTATAACGTATAACGTTATATACTATTACGTAACAACGTATAACGTTATGTAGTATTACCTTATAACGTATAACGTTATATACAATTTCGTTATAACGTATAACATTTCATACTATTAAGTTATAACGTATAACGTTATATACTATTGCATTATAACGTATAACGTTATATACTATTACGTACTAATGAATAACGTTATATACTATTACGTTCTAACGGATAACGTTATATACTATTACGCAATAACGTATAACGTCATATAATACTACGAACTAACCTATAACGTTATATACTATTACGTTATATCGTATAACGTTATATACTATTACGTTATAACGTATAACGTTATGTAGTATTATGTTATAACGTATATCGTTATATACTATTACGTTATAACTTATAACGTTATATACTATTACGTTATAACGTATAACGTTCTATACTATTACGTTATTACGTATAACGTTTAATACTATTACGTACTAACGTATAACGGTATATACTATTACGTACTAAAGAATACCGTTGTATACTATTACGTTATAACGTATAACGTTATATACAATTACGTTATAACGTATAACGTTATATATATTACGTTATAACGTATAACGTTATATACTATTACGTACTAACGATTAACGTTATATACTATTACATACTAACGGATAACGTTATATACTATTACGCAGTGACGTATAACCTTATATAATATTGCGAACTAACGTATAACGTTATATAATACTACGAACTAACATATAACGTTATATACAATTACGTTATAACGGATAACGTTATATACTATTACGTCATAACGTATAACGTGATATACTATTACGTACTAACGTATAACGGTATATACTATTACGTACTAACGTATAACGGTATATACTAATACGTACTAACGAATAACGTTGTATACTATTACATGATAACGTATAACGTTGTATACTATTACGTTATAACGTATAACGTTATATAATACTACGTACTAACCTATACCGTTATATACTATTGCGTAATATCGTATAACCTTATATGCCATTACGTATTAACGGATAACGATATATACTATTACGTTATAACGTATAACGTTAAATACTATTACGTTATAACGTATAACGTTATATACTATTACGTTATAACGTATAACGTTATATACTATTACGTTATAACGTATAACGTTATATACTATTACGTTATAACGTATGACGTTATATACTATTACGTACTAACGTATAACGTTATATACTATTTCGTAATATCGTATAAAGTTATATGCCATTACGTACTAACGGATAACGTTATATACTATTATGTACTAACGAATAACGTTGTATAATAATACGTAACAACGTATAACGTTATGTAGTATTACCTTATAAAGTATAACGTTATATACAATTACGTTATAACGTATAACGTTATATACTATTACGTACTAACGATTAACGTTATATACTATTACGTACTAACGGATAACGTTATATACTATTACGCAGTGACGGATAACGTTATATAATATTACGAACTAACGTATAACGTTATATAATACTACGAACTAACGTATAACGTTATATACTATCACGTTATAACGTATAACGTTATATACTATTACGTTATAGCGTATAACGTTATATAACACTACGAACTAACGCATAACGTTATATACTATTACGGTATAACGTATAACGTTATATACTATTACGTTATAACGTATAACGCTATATATATTACGTTATAACGTATAACGTTATATACTATTACGCAATAACGTATAACGTTATATAATACTACGAACTAACGTATAACGTTATATAATAATACGAACTAACGTATAAAGTTATGTAGTATTATCTTATAACGTGTAACGTTATATACAATTACGTTATAACGTATAACGTTATATACTATTACGTTATAACGTATAACGTTATATACTATTACGTACTAACGTATAACGTTATATGCTATTATGTACTAACGAATAGCGTTGTATACTATTACGTAACAACGTATAACGTTATGTAGTATTACCTTATAACGTACAACGTTATATACAATTACGTTATAACGTATAACGTTAGATACTATTACGTTATTACGTATAACGTTATATACTATTACATTATAACGTATAACGTTATATACTATTACGTACTAACGAATAACGTTATATACTATTACGTACTAACGGATAACGTTATATAGTATTACGCAATAACGTATAACGTTATATAATACTACGAACTAACCTATAACGTTATATACTATTACGTTATATCGTATAACGTTATATACTATTACGTTATAACGTATAACGTTATGTAGTATTATCTTATAACGTATATCGTTATATACTATTACGGTATAACGTATAACGTTATATACTATTACGTTATAACGTATAACGTTCTATACTATTACGTTATTACGTATAACGTTTAATACTATTACGTACTAACGTATAACGGTATATACTATTACGTACTAACGAATACCGTTGTATACTATTACGTTATAACGTATAACGTTATATACAATTACGTTATAACGTATAACGTTATATATATTACGTTATAACGTATAACGTTATATACTATTACGTACTAACGATTAACGTTATATACTATTACGTACTAACGGATAACGTTATATACTATTGCGCAGTGACGTATAACTCTATATAATATTGCGAACTAACGTATAACGTTATATAATACTACGAACTAACGTATAACGTTATATACAATTACGTTATAACGTATAACGTTATATACTATTACGTCATAACGTATAACGTTATATAATACTACGTACTAACCTATACCGTTATATACTATTGCGTAATATCGTATAACGTTATATGCCATTACGTATTAACGGATAACGATATATACTATTACGTTATAACGTATAACGTTATATACTATTACGTTATAACGTATATCGTTATATACTATTACGCAATAACGTATAACGTTATGTGGTATTACCTTATAACGTATAACGTTATATACTATTACGTTATAACGTATAACGTTATATACTATTATGTACTAACGAATAACGTTATATACTATTGCGTAATATCGTATAACGTTGTATAATATTACGTAACAACGTATAACGTTGTATACTATTACGTAACAACGTATAACGTTATGTAGTAGTACCTTATAACGTATAACGTTATATACAATTACGTTATAACGTATAACGTTACATACTATTACGTTATAACGTATAACGTTATATAATACTACGAACTAACGTATAACGTTATGTAGTATTATTCATATAACGTGTAACGTTATATACAATTACGTTATAACGTATAACGTTATATACTATTACGTTATAACGTATAACGTTATATACTATTACGTTATAACGTATAACGTTATATACTATTAAGTTATAACGTATAACGTTGTGTAATACTACGAACTAACGTATAACGTTATATACTATTACGTTATAACGTATATCGTTATATACTATTACGCAATAACGTATAACGTTATGTAGTATTACCTTATAACGTATAACGTTATATACTATTACGTTATAACGTATAACGTTATATACTATTATGTACTAACGTATAACGTTATATACTATTGCGTAATATCGTATAACGTTGTATACTATTACGTAACAACGTATAACGTTGTATACTATTACGTAACAACGTATAACGTTATGTAGTATTACCTTATAACGTATAACGTTATATACAATTACGTTATAACGTATAACGTTACATACTATTACGTTATAACGTATAACGTTATATAATACTACGAACTAACGTATAACGTTATGTAGTATTATTCATATAACGTGTAACGTTATATACAATTACGTTATAACGTATAACGTTATATACTATTACGTTATAACGTATAACGTTATATACTATTAAGTTATAACGTATAACGTTGTGTAATACTACGAACTAACGTATAACGTTATATACTATTACGTTATAACGTATATCGTTATATACTATTACGCAATAACGTATAACGTTATGTAGTATTACCTTATAACGTATAACGTTATATACTATTACGTTATAACGTATAACGTTATATACTATTATGTACTAACGTATAACGTTATATACTATTGCGTAATATCGTATAACGTTGTATACTATTACGTAACAACGTATAACGTTGTATACTATTACGTAACAACGTATAACGTTATGTAGTATTACCTTATAACGTATAACGTTATATACAATTACGTTATAACGTATAACGTTACATACTATTACGTTATAACGTATAACGTTATATAATACTACGAACTAACGTCTAACGTTATATAATACTACGAACTAACGTATAGCGTTATGTAGTATTATTCATATAACGTGTAACGTTATATACAATTCCGTTATAACGTATAACGTTATATACTATTACGTTATAACGTATAACGTTATATACTATTAAGTTATAACGTATAACGTTGTGTAATACTACGAACTAACGTATAACGTTATATACTATTACGTTATAACGTATATCGTTATATACTATTACGCAATAACGTATAACGTTATGTAGTATTACCTTATAACGTATAACGTTATATACTATTACGTACTAACGTATAACGGTATATACTATTACGCTATAATGTGAAAAGTTATGTAGCATTACCTTATGACGTATAACGTTATATACGATTACGTTATAACGTATAACGTTATATACAATTACGTACTAACGTATAAAGTTATGTAGTATTATCTTATAACGTGTAACGTTATATACAATTACGTTATAACGTATAACGTTATATACTATTACGTTATAACGTATAACGTTATATACTATTACGTACTAACGTATAACGTTATATGCTATTATGTACTAACGAATAACGTTGTATACTATTACGTAACAACGTATAACGTTATGTAGTATTACCTTATAACGTACAACGTTATATACAATTACGTTATAACGTATAACGTTACATACTATTACGTTATAACGTATAACGTTATATACTATTACATTATAACGTATAACGTTATATACTATTACGTACTAACGAATAACGTTATATACTATTACGTACTAACGGATAACGTTATATACTATTACGCAATAACGTATAACGTTATATAATACTACGAACTAACCTATAACGTTATATACTATTACGTTATATCGTATAACGTTATATACTATTACGTTATAACGAAAAACGATATGTAGTATTATCTTATAACTTATAACGTTTTATACTATTACGCTATAACGTAAAACGTTATGTAGTATTACGTACTAACGTATAAAGTTATATACTATTACGTACTAACGGATAACGTTATATACTATTACGTACTAACGAATAACGTTATATACTATTACGTACTAACGAATAACGTTATATACTATTACGTACTAACGGATAACGTTATATACTATTACGCTATATTGTGAAATTTTATGTAGCATTACCTTATGACGTATAACGTTATATACGATTACGTTATAACGTATAACTTTATATACGCTTACGTTATAACGTATAACGTTATATACTATTACGTACTAACGTATAACGTTATATACTATTACGTTATAACGTATAACGTTATATACTATTAAGTTATAACGTATAACGTTGTGTAATACTACGAACTAACGTATAACGTTATATAATATTACGTTATAACGTATAACGTTATATACTATTACGTACTAACGAAGAACGTTATATACTATTACGTACTAACGGATAACGTTATATACTATTACGCAATAAATTATAACGCTATATAATACTACGAACTAACGTATAACGTTATATAATACTACGAAATAACGTATAACGTTATATACTATTAGGTTATAACGTATAACGTTATATACTGTCACGTTATAACGTATAACGTTATATACTATTACGTTACAACGTATAACGTTCTATACTATTACGTACTAACGTATAACGTTATATACTATTACGTACTAACGGATAACGTTATATACTATTACGCAATAACTTATAACGCTATATAATACTACGAACTAACGTCTAACGTTATATAATACTACGAACTGACGTATAACGTTATGTAGTATTATTCATATAACGTGTAACGTTATATACAATTACGTTATAACGTATAACGTTATATACTATTACGTTATAACGTATAACGTTATATACTATTACGTTATAACGTATAACGTTATATACTATTAAGTTATAACGTATAACGTTGTGTAATACTACGAACTAACGTATAACGTTATATACTATTACGTTATAACGTATATCGTTATATACTATTACGCAATAACGTATAACGTTATGTAGTATTACCTTATAACGTATAACGTTATATACTATTACCTTATAACGTATAACGTTATATACTATTATGTACTAACGTATAACGTTATATACTATTATGTACTAACGTATAACGTTATATACTATTGCGTAATATCGTATAACGTTGTATACTATTACGTAACAACGTATAACGTTGTATACTATTACGTAACAACGTATAACGTTATGTAGTATTACCTTATAACGTATAACGTTATATACAATTACGTTATAACGTATAACGTTACATACTATTACGTTATAACGTATAACGTTATATAATACTACGAACTAACGTCTAACGTTATATACAGGGTGCGCCGTTAGAATTCGGACAGAATTCAATTTGTAGTTCCCACCATATTAGAATTCAGATGTTTGTGCTGATTGACTCTGAAGTTAGTTAAATATGTCAATAAGTCTTCTATAACCTCAAAATGACAGAACTCGTTAAGCAAAACCCGGAATACGATAGAAGAGCGGCGATTATAGAAAGTCTTCGCGCCGGGAGAACGCCGGTCGAAATTATAAAATTCTTTAGCTACCCAAGATCGACGGTAATTTAATTTTGTTGTGGGCAAAACCAAATTTCCAGCAAGTGTTCACGTTTTGAGCGTTGTCTCAAGTGAGGGCGACGTCATGCCTCCGCACTTCTTCCAAAAAGGCGAAAGAATCACAAAGGAGGTTTATTTGGAGGTCCTGAAGACAGTAATAAAGCCGTGGATGGAAATTACGGCTTCTGGAAGGCCGTATTTATTTCAACAAGATGGCGCACCTGCTCACACAAGTCATCTTGTTCAAAATTGGCTCTCTGACAATGTGGACATGTTTTGGTCGAAAGATTTCTGGCCTCCTAACAGTCCCGACCTAAACCCATTGGACTATTACGTGTGGGGCGTTATCGAGAGACAAACTAATAAATGCAGGCACCCCAACGTCAACTCCCTACGAGCTGCTATCGAGTCAGAATTCGCGACAATTAAACGCGACCAGTTGAAGTCAGCGTGCTCGCGCTTTAGAGCAAGAATAGAGCAGGTCATAGAGGCAGAGGGTGGTTACATAGAATAAAAGTTCTCAGCAAGGACCCTTTAAATGAGATATAACAACATTTTCATGTGTTTTTGTGTATTGACTTAAATAAACAACTTTCTGCACAAAACTTCTTTTGTCCGGATTCTACTTCTTTCGGCGCACCCTGTATACTATTACGTTATAGCGTATAACGTTATATACTATTACGTTATAACGTATAACGTTATGTAGTATTACCTTATAACGTATATCGTTATATACTATTACGTTATAACGTATATCGTTATATACTATTACGTTATAACGTATAACGTTATATACTATTACGTTATAACGTATAACGTTATATACTATTACGAACTAACGTATAACGTTATATACTATTACGTACTAACGGATAACGTTATATACTATTACGCAATAACGTATAACGTTACATAATAATACGGACTAACGTATAACGTTACATAATACTACGAACTAACGTATAACGTTTTATACTATTACGTAATAACGTATTACGTTATATACTATTACGTACTAACGTATAACGTTATATACTATTACATTATAACGTATAACGTTATATACTATTACGTACTAACGGATAACGTTATATACTATTACGCAATAACGTATAACGTTACATAATTATACGGACTAACGTATAACGTTACATAATACTACGAACTAACGTATAACGTTTTATACTATTACGTAATAACGTATTACGTTATATACTATTACGTACTAAAGTATAACGTTATATACTATTGCATTATAACGTATAACGTTATATACTATTACGTACTAACGAATAACGTTATATACTATTACGTACTAACGGATAACGTTATATACTTTTACGTACTAACGAATAACGTTATATACTATTACGTACTAACGGATAACGTTATATACTATTACGCAATAACTTATAACGCTATATAATACTACGAACTAACGTATAACGTTATATACTATTACGTTATAACGTATAACGTTATATAGTATTACGTTATAACGTATTACGTTATATATAATTACGTACTAACGTATAAAGTTATATACTATTACGTAATAACGTATAACGCTATGTAGTATTACCTTCTAACGTATAACGTTATATACTATTACGTACTAACGTATAACGTTATATACTATTGCGTAATATCGTATAACGTTATATGCCATTAAGTACTAACGGATAACGTTATATACTATTATCTACTAACGAATAACGTTGTATACTATTACGTAACAACGTATAACGTTATGTAGTATTACCTTATAACGTACAACGTTATATACAATTACGTTATAACGTATAACGTTACATACTATTACGTTATAACCTATAACGTTATATACTATTACGTTATAACGTATAACGTTATATACTATTACGTTATAACGTATAACGTTATGTAGTATTACCTTATAACGTATATCGTTATATACTATTATGTTATAACGTATATCGTTATATACTATTACGTTATAACGTATAACGTTATATACTATTACGTTATAACGTATAACGTTATATACTATTACGAACTAACGTATAACGTTATATACTATTACGTACTAACGGATAACGTTATATACTATTACGTACTAACGGATAACGTTATGTACTATTACGCAGTGACGTATAACCTTATATAATATTACGAACTAACGTATAACGTTATGTAATACTACGAACTAACGAATAACGTTATATACAATTACGTTAAAACGTATAACGTTATATACTATTACGTCATAACGTATAACGTGATATACTATTACGTACTAACGTATAACGGTGTATACTATTACGTACTAACGAATAACGTTGTATACTATTACGTTATAACGTATAACGTTGTATACTATTACGTTATAACGTATAACGTTATATAGTATTACGTTATAACGTATTACGTTATATATAATTACGTACTAACGTATAACGTTATATACTATTACGTTATAACGTATAACATTATATACTATTACATTATAGCGTATAACGTTATATACTATTACGTACTAACGAATAACGTTATATACTATTACGTACTAACGTATAACGTTATATACTATGTCGTAATATCGTATAACGTTATATGCCATTACGTACTAACGGATAACGTTATACTCTATTATCTACTAACGAATAACGTTGTATACTATTACGTAACAACGTATAACGTTATGTAGTATTACCTTATAACGTATAACGTTATATACTATTACGTTATAACGTATAACGTTATATACTATTACGTACTAACGTATAACGTTATATACTATTACGTACTAACGGATAACGTTATATACTATTACGCAATAACGTATAACGTTATGTAGTATTACCTTATAACGTATAACGTTATATACTATTACGTACTAACGTATAACGGTATATACTATTACGCTATAATGTGAAAAGTTATGTAGCATTACCTTATGTCGTATAACGTTATATACGATTACGTTGTAACGTATAACTTTATATACGCTTACGTTATAACGTATTACGTTATATATAATTACGTACTAACGTATAACGTTATATACTATTACGTACTAACGGATAACGTTGTATAATACTACGAAATAACGTATAACGTTATATACTATTAGGTTATAACGTATAACGTTATATACTGTTACGTTATAATGTATAACGTTATATACTATTACGTTATAACGTATAACGTTATGTAGTATTACCTTATAACGTATATCGTTATATACTATTACGTTATAACGTATATCGTTATATACTATTACGTTATAACGTATAGCGTTATATACTATTACGTTATAACGTATAACGTTATATAATAGAACGTTATAGCGTATAACGTTATATACTATTACGTACTAACGTATAACGTTATATACTATTGCGTTATATCGTATAACGTTATATGCCACTACGTACTAACGGATAACGTTATATACTATTACGTACTAACGAATAACGTTATATACTATTACGTACTAACGGATAACGTTATATACTATTACGTACTAACGAATAACGTTATATACTATTACGTACTAACGGATAACGTTGTATAATACTACGAAATACCGTATAACGTTATATACTATTAGGTTATAACGTATAACGTTATATACTGTTACGTTATAATGTATAACGTTATGTAGTATTACCTTATAACGTACAACGTTATATACAATTACGTTATAACGTATAACGTTAGATACTATTACGTTATTACGTATAACGTTATATACTATTACATTATAACGTATAACGTTATATACTATTACGTACTAACGAATAACGTTATATACTATTACGTACTAACGGATAACGTTATATAGTATTACGCAATAACGTATAACGTTATATAATACTACGAACTAACCTATAACGTTATATACTATTACGTTATATCGTATAACGTTATATACTATTACGTTATAACGTATAACGTTATGTAGTATTATCTTATAACGTATATCGTTATATACTATTACGGTATAACGTATAACGTTATATACTATTACGTTATAACGTATAACGTTCTATACTATTACGTTATTACGTATAACGTTTAATACTATTACGTACTAACGTATAACGGTATATACTATTACGTACTAACGAATACCGTTGTATACTATTACGTTATAACGTATAACGTTATATACAATTACGTTATAACGTATAACGTTATATATATTACGTTATAACGTATAACGTTATATACTATTACGTACTAACGATTAACGTTATATACTATTACGTACTAACGGATAACGTTATATACTATTGCGCAGTGACGTATAACTCTATATAATATTGCGAACTAACGTATAACGTTATATAATACTACGAACTAACGTATAACGTTATATACAATTACGTTATAACGTATAACGTTATATACTATTACGTCATAACGTATAACGTTATATAATACTACGTACTAACCTATACCGTTATATACTATTGCGTAATATCGTATAACGTTATATGCCATTACGTATTAACGGATAACGATATATACTATTACGTTATAACGTATAACGTTATATACTATTACGTTATAACGTATATCGTTATATACTATTACGCAATAACGTATAACGTTATGTGGTATTACCTTATAACGTATAACGTTATATACTATTACGTTATAACGTATAACGTTATATACTATTATGTACTAACGAATAACGTTATATACTATTGCGTAATATCGTATAACGTTGTATAATATTACGTAACAACGTATAACGTTGTATACTATTACGTAACAACGTATAACGTTATGTAGTAGTACCTTATAACGTATAACGTTATATACAATTACGTTATAACGTATAACGTTACATACTATTACGTTATAACGTATAACGTTATATAATACTACGAACTAACGTATAACGTTATGTAGTATTATTCATATAACGTGTAACGTTATATACAATTACGTTATAACGTATAACGTTATATACTATTACGTTATAACGTATAACGTTATATACTATTACGTTATAACGTATAACGTTATATACTATTAAGTTATAACGTATAACGTTGTGTAATACTACGAACTAACGTATAACGTTATATACTATTACGTTATAACGTATATCGTTATATACTATTACGCAATAACGTATAACGTTATGTAGTATTACCTTATAACGTATAACGTTATATACTATTACGTTATAACGTATAACGTTATATACTATTATGTACTAACGTATAACGTTATATACTATTGCGTAATATCGTATAACGTTGTATACTATTACGTAACAACGTATAACGTTGTATACTATTACGTAACAACGTATAACGTTATGTAGTATTACCTTATAACGTATAACGTTATATACAATTACGTTATAACGTATAACGTTACATACTATTACGTTATAACGTATAACGTTATATAATACTACGAACTAACGTATAACGTTATGTAGTATTATTCATATAACGTGTAACGTTATATACAATTACGTTATAACGTATAACGTTATATACTATTACGTTATAACGTATAACGTTATATACTATTAAGTTATAACGTATAACGTTGTGTAATACTACGAACTAACGTATAACGTTATATACTATTACGTTATAACGTATATCGTTATATACTATTACGCAATAACGTATAACGTTATGTAGTATTACCTTATAACGTATAACGTTATATACTATTACGTTATAACGTATAACGTTATATACTATTACGTAATAACGTATAACGTTATATACTATTGCGTAATATCGCATAACGTTCTATACTATTACGTAACAACGTATAACGTTGTATACTATTACGTAACAACGTATAACGTTATGTAGTATTACCTTATAACGTATAACGTTATATACAATTACGTTATAACGTATAACGTTACATACTATTACGTTATAACGTATAACGTTATATAATACTACGAACTAACGTCTAACGTTATATAATACTACGAACTAACGTATAGCGTTATGTAGTATTATTCATATAACGTGTAACGTTATATACAATTCCGTTATAACGTATAACGTTATATACTATTACGTTATAACGTATAACGTTATATACTATTAAGTTATAACGTATAACGTTGTGTAATACTACGAACTAACGTATAACGTTATATACTATTACGTTATAACGTATATCGTTATATACTATTACGCAATAACGTATAACGTTATGTAGTATTACCTTATAACGTATAACGTTATATACTATTACGTACTAACGTATAACGGTATATACTATTACGCTATAATGTGAAAAGTTATGTAGCATTACCTTATGACGTATAACGTTATATACGATTACGTTATAACGTATAACGTTATATACAATTACGTACTAACGTATAAAGTTATGTAGTATTATCTTATAACGTGTAACGTTATATACAATTACGTTATAACGTATAACGTTATATACTATTACGTTATAACGTATAACGTTATATACTATTACGTACTAACGTATAACGTTATATGCTATTATGTACTAACGAATAACGTTGTATACTATTACGTAACAACGTATAACGTTATGTAGTATTACCTTATAACGTACAACGTTATATACAATTACGTTATAACGTATAACGTTACATACTATTACGTTATAACGTATAACGTTATATACTATTACATTATAACGTATAACGTTATATACTATTACGTACTAACGAATAACGTTATATACTATTACGTACTAACGGATAACGTTATATACTATTACGCAATAACGTATAACGTTATATAATACTACGAACTAACCTATAACGTTATATACTATTACGTTATATCGTATAACGTTATATACTATTACGTTATAACGTATAACGTTATGTAGTATTATCTTATAACGTATATCGTTATATACTATTACGGTATAACGTATAACGTTATATACTATTACGTACTAACGAATAACGTTATATACTATTACGTACTAACGGATAACGTTATATACTATTACGTACTAACGAATAACGTTATATACTATTACGTACTAACGAATAACGTTATATACTATTACGTACTAACGGATAACGTTATATACTATTACGCTATATTGTGAAATTTTATGTAGCATTACCTTATGACGTATAACGTTATATACGATTACGTTATAACGTATAACTTTATATACGCTTACGTTATAACGTATAACGTTATATACTATTACGTACTAACGTATAACGTTATATACTATTACGTTATAACGTATAACGTTATATACTATTAAGTTATAACGTATAACGTTGTGTAATACTACGAACTAACGTATAACGTTATATAATATTACGTTATAACGTATAACGTTATATACTATTACGTACTAACGAAGAACGTTATATACTATTACGTACTAACGGATAACGTTATATACTATTACGCAATAAATTATAACGCTATATAATACTACGAACTAACGTATAACGTTATATAATACTACGAAATAACGTATAACGTTATATACTATTAGGTTATAACGTATAACGTTATATACTGTCACGTTATAACGTATAACGTTATATACTATTACGTTACAACGTATAACGTTCTATACTATTACGTACTAACGTATAACGTTATATACTATTACGTACTAACGGATAACGTTATATACTATTACGCAATAACTTATAACGCTATATAATACTACGAACTAACGTCTAACGTTATATAATACTACGAACTGACGTATAACGTTATGTAGTATTATTCATATAACGTGTAACGTTATATACAATTACGTTATAACGTATAACGTTATATACTATTACGTTATAACGTATAACGTTATATACTATTACGTTATAACGTATAACGTTATATACTATTAAGTTATAACGTATAACGTTGTGTAATACTACGAACTAACGTATAACGTTATATACTATTACGTTATAACGTATATCGTTATATACTATTACGCAATAACGTATAACGTTATGTAGTATTACCTTATAACGTATAACGTTATATACTATTACCTTATAACGTATAACGTTATATACTATTATGTACTAACGTATAACGTTATATACTATTATGTACTAACGTATAACGTTATATACTATTGCGTAATATCGTATAACGTTGTATACTATTACGTAACAACGTATAACGTTGTATACTATTACGTAACAACGTATAACGTTATGTAGTATTACCTTATAACGTATAACGTTATATACAATTACGTTATAACGTATAACGTTACATACTATTACGTTATAACGTATAACGTTATATAATACTACGAACTAACGTCTAACGTTATATATGTAATACTACGAACTAACGTATAACGTTATGTAGTATTATTCATATAACGTGTAACGTTATATACTATTACGTACTAACGTATAACGGTATATACTATTACGCTATAATGTGAAAAGTTATGTAGCATTACCTTATGACGTATAACGTTATATACGATTACGTTATAACGTATAACGTTATATACTATTACGTACTAACGTATAACGTTATATACTATTACGTTATAACGTATAACGTTATATACTATTAAGTTATAATGTATAACGTTGTGTAATACTACGAACTAACGTATAACGTTATATACTATTACGTTATAACGTATAACGTTCTATACTATTACGTTATTACGTATAACGTTATATACTATTACGGTATAACGTATAACGTTATATACTATTACGTACTAACGATTAACGTTATATACTATTACGTACTAACGGATAACGTTATATACTATTACGCAGTGACGTATAACGTTATATACTATTACTTACTAACGTGTAACGTTATATACTATTACGTACTAACGGATAACGTTATATACTATTGCGCAATAACGTATAACGTTATGTAGTATTACCTTATAACGTATAACGTTATATACTATTACGTACTAACGTATAACGGTATATAATATTACGCTATAATGTGAAAAGTTATGTAGCATTACCTTATGACGTATAACGTTATATACGATTACGTTATAACGTATAACTTTATATACGCTTACGTTATAAAGTATAACGTTATATACTATTACTTACTAACGTATAACGGTATATACTATTACGCTATAACGTGAAAAGTTATGTAGCATTACCTTATGACGTATAACGTTATATACTATTACGTTATATCGTATAACGTTATATACTACTACGATATAACGTATAACGTTATATACTATTACGTACTAACGAATAACGTTATATACTATTACGTACTAACGGATAACGTTATATACTACTACGTTATAACGTATAACGTTATATACTATTACGTCATAACGTATAACGTATTATTCTATTACGTACAAACGTATAACGGTATATGCTATTACGTACTAACGAATAACGTTATATACTATTACGTACTAACGGATAACGTTATATACTATTACGTTATAACCCATAACGTTATATACTATTACGTCATAACGTATAACGTAGTATACTATTACGTTATTACGTATAACGTTAAATACTATTACGTACTAACGTATAACGGTATATACTATTACGTACTAACGAATAACGTTGTATACTATTACGTTATAACGTATAACGTTATATACTATTACGTTAGAACGTATAACGTTATATATATTACGTTATAACGTATAACGTTATATACTATTACGGTATAACGTATAACGTTATATACTATTACGTACTAACGATTAACGTTATATACTATTACGTACTAACGGATACCGTTATATACTATTACGCAGTGACGTATAACCTTATATAATATTACGAACTAACGTATAACGTTATATAATACTACGAACTAACGTATACCGTTTTATACTATTACGTAATAACGTATAACGTTATATACTTTTACGAACTAACGTATAACGTTATATACTATTACGTAATAACGTATAACGTTATGTAGTATTACCTTATAACGTATATCGTTATATACTATTACGCTATAACGTATAACGTTACATACTATTACGTTATAACGTATAACGTTATATATATATCGTTATAACGTATAACGTTATATACTATTACGTCATAACGTATAACGTATTATACTATTACGTACAAACGTATAACGGTATATACTATTACGTACTAACGAATAACGTTATATACTATTACGTACTAACGGATAACGTTATATACTATTACGTTATAACGTATAACGTTATATACTATTACGTCATAACGTATAACGTGATATACTATTACGTTATAACGTATAACGTTATATAATATTACGTACTAACGTATAACGGTATATACTATTACGTACTAACGAATAACATTGTATACTATTACGTTATAACGTATAACGTTATATACTATTACGCAGTGACGTATAACCTTATATAATATTACGAACTAACGTATAACGTTATATAATACTACGAACTAACGTATAACGTTTTATACTATTACGTAATAACGTATAACGTTATATACTTTTACGTACTAACGTATAACGTTATATACTATTACGTAATATCGTATAACATTTATGTAGTATTACCTTATAGCGTATATCGTTATATACTATTACGTTATAACGTATAACGTTATATACTATTACGTTATAACGTATAACGTTCTATACTATTACGTTATTACGTATAACGTTTAATACTAATACGTACTAACGTATAACGTTATATATATTACGTTATAACGCATAACGTTATATACTATTACGTTATAACGTATAACGTTATATACTATTACGTACTAACGATTAACGTTATATACTATTACGTACTAACGTATAACGTTATATACTACTACGTACTAACGTATAACGTTATATACTATGACGTTATAACGTATAACGTTATATACTATTACGTTATAGCGTATAACGTTATATAACACTACGAACTAACTTATAACGTTATATACTATTACGGTATAACGTATAACGTTATATACTATTACGTTATAACGTATAACGTTATATATATTACGTTATAACGTATAACGTTTAATACTAATACGTACTAACGTATAACGTTATATATATTATGTTATAACGTATAACGTTATATACTATTACGTTATAACGTATAACGTTATATACTATTACGTACTAACGATTAACGTTATATACTATTACGTACTAACGTATAACGTTATATACTATTACGTATTAACGTATAACGTTATATAATATTACGTACTAACGTATAACGGTATATACTATTACGTACTAACGAATAACATTGTATACTATTACGTTATAACGTATAACGTTATATACTATTACGTTATAACGTATAACGTTATATACTATTACGGTATAACGTATAACGTTATATACTATTACGTACTAACGATTAACGTTATATACTATTACGTACTAACGTATAACGTTATATACTTTTACGTATTAACGTATAACGTTATATAATATTACGTACTAACGGATAACGTTATATGCTATTATGTACTAACGAATAACGTTGTATACTATTACGTAACAACGTATAACGTTATGTAGTATTACCTTATAACGTGTAACGTTATATACAATTACGTTATAACGTATAACGTTACATACTATTACGTTATAACGTATAACGTTATATACTATTACATTATAACGTATAACGTTATATACTATTACGTTATAACGTATGACGTTATATACTATTACGTACTAACGTATAACGTTATATACTATTTCGTAATATCGTATAAAGTTATATGCCATTACGTACTAACGGATAACGTTATATACTATTACGCAATAACGTATAACGTTATATAATACTACGAACTAACCTATAACGTTATATACTATTACGTTATATCGTATAACGTTATATACTATTACGTTATAACGTATAACGTTATGTAGTATTATCTTATATCGTATATCGTTATATACTATTACGTTATAACGTATAACGTTATATACTATTACTTTATAACGTATAACGTTCTATACTATTACGTTATTACGTATAACGTTTAATACTATTACGTACTAACGTATAACGGTATATACTATTACGTACTAACGAATACCGTTGTATACTATTACGTTATAACGTATAACGTTATATACTATTACGTTATAACGTATAACGTTATATATATTACATTATAACGTTTAACGTTATATACTATTACGGTATAACGTATAACGTTATATACTATTACGTACTAACGATTAACGTTATATACTATTACGTACTAACGGATAACGTTATATACTATTACGTTATAGCGTATAACGTTATATAACACTTCGAACTAACGTATAACGTTATATACTATTACGGTATAACGTATAACGTTATATGCTATTACGTTATAACGTATAACGTTATATATATTACGTTATAACGTATAACGTTATATACTATTACCTTATATCGTATAACGTTATATACTATTACGTCATAACGTATAACGTGATATACTATTACGCAATATCGTATAACGATATATAATACTACGAACTAACGTATAACGTTATATAATACTACGAACTAACGTATAACGTTATGTAGTATTATCTTATAACGTGTAACGTTATATACAATTACGTTATAACGAATAACGTTATATACTATTACGTTGTAACGTATAACGTTATATACTATTACGTTATAACGTATAACGTTATATACTATTACGTTATAACGTATAACGTTATATACTATTACGTGCTAACGTATAACGCTAAATACTATTGCGTAATATCGTATAACGTTGTATACTATTACGTAACAACGTATAACGTTATGTAGTATTACCTTATAACGTATAACGTTATATACTATTACGTACTAACGGATAACGTTATATACTATTACGCAGTGACGTATAACGTTATATAATATTACGAAATAACGTATAACGTTATATAATACTACGAACTAACGTACAACGTTATATACTATTACGTTATAACGTATAACGTTATATACTATTACGTTATAGCTTATAACGTTATGTAACACTACGAACTAACGTATAACGTTATATACTATTACGGTATAACGTATAACGTTATATACTATTACGTTATAACTTATAACGTTATATACTATTACGTTATAACGTATAACGTTATATACTATTACGTTATAACGTATAACGTTATATACTTTTACGAACTAAAGTATAACGTTATATACTATTACGTACTAACGGATAACGCTATATACTATTACGCAATAACGTATAACGTTACATAATAATACGGACTAACGTATAACGTTACATAATACTACGAACTAACGTATAACGTTTTATACTATTACGTAATAACGAATTACGTTATATACTATTACGTACTAACGTATAACGTTATATACTATTACATTATAACGTATAACGTTATATACTATTACGTAACAACGTATAACGTTATATACTATTACGGAATAACGTATAACGTTATATACTATTACGTTATAACGTATAACGTTATATACTATTACGTACTAACGGATAACGCTATATACTATTACGCAATAACGTATAACGTTACATAATAATACGGACTAACGTATAACGTTACATAATACTACGAACTAACGTATATCGTTTTATACTATTACGTAATAACGAATTACGTTATATACTATTACGTACTAACGTATAACGTTATATACTATTACATTATAACGTATAACGTTATATAATACTACGAACTAACGTATAACGTTATATAATAATACGAACTAACGTATAAAGTTATGTAGTATTATCTTATAACGTGTAACGTTATATACAATTACGTTATAACGTATAACGTTATATACTATTACGTCATAACGTATAACGTTATATACTATTACGTACTAACGGATAACGTTATATACTATTACGCAATAACGTATAACGTTACATAATAATACGGACTAACGTATAACGTTACATAATACTACGAACTAACGTATAACGTTTTATACTATTACGTAATAACGAATTACGTTATATACTATTACGTACTAACGTATAACGTTATATACTATTACATTATAACGTATAACGTTATATACTATTACGTACTAACGAATAACGTTATATACTATTACGTACTAACGGATAACGTTATATACTATTACGTACTAACGAATAACGTTATATACTATTACGTACTAACGGATAACGTTATATACTATTACGCAATAACTTATAACGCTATATAATACTACGAACTAACGTATAACGTTATATAATACTACGAAATAACGTATAACGTTATATACTATTAGGTTATAACGTATAACGTTATATACTGTTACATTATAACGTATAACGTTATATACTATTACGTTATAACGTATAACGTTATATACTATTACGTACTAACGAATAACGTTATATACTATTACGTACTAACGGATAACGTTGTATACTATTACGCAATAACTTATAACGCTATATAATACTACGAACTAACGTATAACGTTATATAATACTACGAAATAACGTATAACGTTATATACTATTAGGTTATAACGTATAACGTTATATACTGTTACGTTATAACGTATAACGTTATATACTATTACGTTACAACGTATAACGTTCTATACTATTACGTACTAACGTATAACGTTATATACTATTACGTACTAACGGATAACGTTATATACTATTACGCAATAACTTATAACGCTATATAATACTACGAACTAACGTCTAACGTTATATAATACTACGAACTAACGTATAACGTTATGTAGTATTATTCATATAACGTGTAACGTTATATACAATTACGTTATAACGTATAACGTTATATACTATTACGTTATAACGTATAACGTTATATACTATTAAGTTATAACGTATAACGTTGTGTAATACTACGAACTAACGTATAACGTTATATACTATTACGTTATAACGTATATCGTTATATACTATTACGCAATAACGTGTAACGTTATGTAGTATTACCTTATAACGTATAACGTTATATACTATTACGTTATAACGTATAACGTTATATACTATTATGTACTAACGTATAACGTTATATACTATTGCGTAATATCGTATAACGTTGTATACTATTACGTAACAACGTATAACGTTATGTAGTATTACCTTATAACGTATAACGTTATATATAATTACGTTATAACGTATAACGTTACATACTATTACGTTATAACGTATAACGTTATATAATACTACGAACTAACGTATAACGTTATATACTATTACGTTATAAAGTATATCGTTATATACTATTACGCAATAACGTATAACGTTATGTAGTATTATTCATATAACGTGTAACGTTATATACAATTACGTTATAACGTATAACGTTATATACTATTACGTTATAACGTATAACGTTATATACTATTAAGTTATAACGTATAACGTTGTGTAATACTACGAACTAACGTATAACGTTATATACTATTACGTTATAATGTATATCGTTATATACTATTACGCAATAACGTATAACGTTATGTAGTATTACCTTATAACGTATAACGTTATATACTATTACGTACTAACGTATAACGGTATATACTATCACGCTATAATGTGAAAAGTTATGTAGCATTACCTTATGACGTATAACGTTATATACGATTACGTTATAACGTATAACTTTATATACGCTTACGTTATAACGTTATATACTATTACGTACTAACGTATAACGTTATATACTATTACGTTATAACGTATAACGTTATATACTATTAAGTTATAACGTATAACGTTGTGTAATACTACGAACTAACGTATAACGTTATATACTATTACGTTATAACGTATAACGTTATATACTATTACGTTATAACGTATAACCTTATATACTATTACGTTATAACGTATAATTATATATATATATACGTTATAACGTATAACGTTCTATACTATTACGTTATTACGTATAACGTTATATACTATTACGGTATAACGTATAACGTTATATACTATTACGTACTAACGATTAACGTTATATACTATTACGTACTAACGGATAACGTTATATACTATTACGCAGTGACGTATAACGTTATATACTATTACTTACTAACGTATAACGTTATATACTATTACGTACTAACGGATAACGTTATATACTATTGCGCAATAACGTATAACGTTATGTAGTATTACCTTATAACGTATAACGTTATATACTATTACGTACTAACGTATAACGGTATATAATATTACGCTATAATGTGAAAAGTTATGTAGCATTACCTTATGACGTATAACGTTATATACGATTACGTTATAACGTATAACTTTATATACGCTTACGTTATAACGTATAACGTTATATACTATTACGTACTAACGTATAACGGTATATACTATTACGCTATAACGTGAAAAGTTATGTAGCATTACCTTATGACGTATAACGTTATATAATATTACGTTATATCGTATAACGTTATATACTACTACGATATAACGTATAACGTTATATACTATTAAGTTATAACGTATAACGTTGTGTAATACTACGAACTAACGTATAACGTTATATACTATTACGTTATAACGTATAACGTTATATACTATTACGTTATAACGTATAACCTTATATACTATTACGTTATAACGTATAATTATATATATATATACGTTATAACGTATAACGTTCTATACTATTACGTTATTACGTATAACGTTATATACTATTACGGTATAACGTATAACGTTATATACTATTACGTACTAACGATTAACGTTATATACTATTACGTACTAACGGATAACGTTATATACTATTACGCAGTGACGTATAACGTTATATACTATTACTTACTAACGTATAACGTTATATACTATTACGTACTAACGGATAACGTTATATACTATTGCGCAATAACGTATAACGTTATGTAGTATTACCTTATAACGTATAACGTTATATACTATTACGTACTAACGTATAACGGTATATAATATTACGCTATAATGTGAAAAGTTATGTAGCATTACCTTATGACGTATAACGTTATATACGATTACGTTATAACGTATAACTTTATATACGCTTACGTTATAACGTATAACGTTATATACTATTACGTACTAACGTATAACGGTATATACTATTACGCTATAACGTGAAAAGTTATGTAGCATTACCTTATGACGTATAACGTTATATAATATTACGTTATATCGTATAACGTTATATACTACTACGATATAACGTATAACGTTATATACTATTACGTACTAACGAATAACGTTATATACTATTACGTACTAACGGATAACGTTATATACTACTACGTTATAACGTATAACGTTATATACTATTACGACATAACGTATAACTTATTATTCTATTACGTACAAACGTATAACGGTATATGCTATTACGTACTAACGAATAACGTTATATACTATCACGTACTAACGGTTAACGTTATATACTATTACGTTATAACCCATAACGTTATATACTATTACGTCATAACGTATAACGTGATATACTATTACGTTATTACGTATAACGTTAAATACTATTACGTACTAACGTATAACGGTATATACTATTACGTACTAACGAATAACGTTGTATACTATTACGTTATAACGTATAACGTTATATACTATTACGTTATAACGTATAACGTTATATATATTACGTTATAACGTATAACGTTATATACTATTACGGTATAACGTATAACGTTATATACTATTACGTACTAACGATTAACGTTATATACTATTACGTACTAACGGATACCGTTATATACTATTACGCAGTGACGTATAACCTTATATAATATTACGAACTAACGTATAACGTTATATAATACTACGAACTAACGTATAACGTTATATAATAATACGAACTAACGTATAAAGTTATGTAGTATTATCTTATAACGTGTAACGTTATATACAATTACGTTATAACGTATAACGTTATATACTATTACGTTATAACGTATAACGTTATATACTATTACGTTATAACGTATAACGTTATATACTTTTACGAACTAACGTATAACGTTATATACTATTACGTACTAACGGATAACGTTATATACTATTACGCAATAACGTATAACGTTACATAATAATACGGACTAACGTATAACGTTACATAATAATACGAACTAACGTATAACGTTTTATACTATTACGTAATAACGAATTACGTTATATACTATTACGTACTAACGTATAACGTTATATACTATTACATTATAACGTATAACGTTATATACTATTACGTAACAACGTATAACGTTATGTAGTATTACCTTATAACGTATAACGTTATATACAATTACGTTATAACGTATAACGTTACATACTATTACGTTATAACGTATAACGTTATATACTATTGCATTATAACGTATAACGTTATATACTATTACGTACTAATGAATAACGTTATATACTATTACGTACTAACGGATAACGTTATATACTATTACGCAATAACGTATAACGTCATATAATACTACGAACTAACCTATAACGTTATATACTATTACGTTATATCGTATAACGTTATATACTATTACGTTATAACGTATAACGTTATGTAGTATTATCTTATAACGTATATCGTTATATACTATTACGTTATAACTTATAACGTTATATACTATTACTTTATAACGTATAACGTTCTATACTATTACGTTATTACGTATAACGTTTAATACTATTACGTACTAACGTATAACGGTATATACTATTACGTACTAACGAATACCGTTGTATACTATTACGTTATAACGTATAACGTTATATACAATTACGTTATAACGTATAACGTTATATATATTACGTTATAACGTATAACGTTATATACTATTACGTACTAACGATTAACGTTATATACTATTACATACTAACGGATAACGTTATATACTATTACGCAGTGACGTATAACCTTATATAATATTGCGAACTAACGTATAACGTTATATAATACTACGAACTAACATATAACGTTTTATACTATTACGTAATAACGAATTACGTTATATACTATTACGTACTAACGTATAACGTTATATACTATTACATTATAACGTATAACGTTATATACTATTACGTACTAACGAATAACGTTATATACTATTACGTACTAACGGATAACGTTATATACTATTACGTACTAACGAATAACGTTATATACTATTACGTACTAACGGATAACGTTATATACTATTACGCAATAACTTATAACGCTATATAATACTACGAACTAACGTATAACGTTATATAATACTACGAAATAACGTATAACGTTATATACTATTAGGTTATAATGTATAACGTTATATACTGTTACATTATAACGTATAACGTTATATACTATTACGTTATAACGTATAACGTTATATACTATTACGTACTAACGAATAACGTTATATACTATTACGTACTAACGGATAACGTTATATACTATTACGCAATAACTTATAACGCTATATAATACTACGAACTAACGTATAACGTTATATAATACTACGAAATAACGTATAACGTTATATACTATTAGGTTATAACGTATAACGTTATATACTGTTACGTTATAACGTATAACGTTATATACTATTACGTTACAACGTATAACGTTCTATACTATTACGTACTAACGTATAACGTTATATACTATTACGTACTAAAGGATAACGTTATATACTATTACGCAATAACTTATAACGCTATATAATACTACGAACTAACGTCTAACGTTATATAATACTACGAACTAACGTATAACGTTATGTAGTATTATTCATATAACGTGTAACGTTATATACAATTACGTTATAACGTATAACGTTATATACTATTACGTTATAACGTATAACGTTATATACTATTAAGTTATAACGTATAACGTTGTGTAATACTACGAACTAACGTATAACGTTATATACTATTACGTTATAACGTATATCGTTATATACTATTACGCAATAACGTGTAACGTTATGTAGTATTACCTTATAACGTATAACGTTATATACTATTACGTTATAACGTATAACGTTATATACTATTATGTACTAACGTATAACGTTATATACTATTGCGTAATATCGTATAACGTTGTATACTATTACGTAACAACGTATAACGTTGTATACTATTACGTAACAACGTATAACGTTATATACTATTACGTTATAACGTATAACGTTATATGCTATTAAGTTATAACGTATAACGTTATATACTATTAAGTTATAACGTATAACGTTGTGTAATACTACGAACTAACGTATAACGTTATATACTATTACGTTATAACGTATAACGTTATATACTGTTACGTTATAACGTATAATTATATATATATATACGTTATAACGTATAACGTTCTATACTATTACGTTATTACGTATAACGTTATATACTATTACGGTATAACGTATAACGTTATATACTATTACGTTATAACGTATAACCTTATATACTATTACGTTATAACGTATAATTATATATATATATATATACGTTATAACGTATAACGTTCTATACTATTACGTTATTACGTATAACGTTATATACTATTACGGTATAACGTATAACGTTATATACTATTACGTACTAACGATTAACGTTATATACTATTACGTACTAACGGATAACGTTATTTAGTATTACCTTAGAGCGTATATCGTTATATACTATTACGTTATAACGTATAACGTTATATACTATTACGTTATAACGTATAACGTTCTATACTATTACGTTATTACGTATAACGTTTAATACTAATACGTACTAACGTATAACGTTATATATATTACGTTATAACGTATAACGTTATATACTATTACGTTATAACGTATAACGTTATATACTATTACGTACAAACGATTAACGTTATATACTATTACGTACTAACGTATAACGTTATATACTATTACGTACTAACGTATAACGTTATATACTATGACGTTATAACGTATAACGTTATATACTATTACGATATAGCGTATAACGTTATATATCACTACGAACTAACGTATAACGTTATATACTATTACGGTATAACGTATAACGTTATATACTATTACGTTATAACGTATAACGTTTTATACTATTACGTAATAACGAATTACGTTATATACTATTACGTACTAACGTATAACGTTATATACTATTACATTATAACGTATAACGTTATATACTATTACGTACTAACGAATAACGTTATATACTATTACGTACTAACGGATAACGTTATATACTATTACGTACTAACGAATAACGTTATATACTATTACGTACTAACGGATAACGTTATATACTATTACGCAATAACTTATAACGCTATATAATACTACGAACTAACGTATAACGTTATATAATACTACGAAATAACGTATAACGTTATATACTATTAGGTTATAATGTATAACGTTATATACTGTTACATTATAACGTATAACGTTATATACTATTACGTTATAACGTATAACGTTATATACTATTACGTACTAACGAATAACGTTATATACTATTACGTACTAACGGATAACGTTATATACTATTACGCAATAACTTATAACGCTATATAATACTACGAACTAACGTATAACGTTATATAATACTACGAAATAACGTATAACGTTATATACTATTAGGTTATAACGTATAACGTTATACAGGGTGCGCCGTTAGAATCCGGACAAAAGAAGTTTTGTGCAGAAAGTTGTTTATTTAAGTCAATACACAAAAACACATGAAAATGTTGTTATATCTCATTTAAAGGGTCCTTGCTGAGAACTTTTATTCTATGTAACCACCCTCTGCCTCTATGACCTGCTCTATTCTTGCTCTAAAGCGCGAGCACGCTGACTTCAACTGGTCGCGTTTAATTGTCGCGAATTCTGACTCGATAGCAGCTCGTAGGGAGTTGACGTTGGGGTGCCTGCATTTATTAGTTTGTCTCTCGATAACGCCCCACACGTAATAGTCCAATGGGTTTAGGTCGGGACTGTTAGGAGGGCAGAAATCTTTCGACCAAAACATGTCCACATTGTCAGAGAGCCAATTTTGAACAAGATGACTTGTGTGAGCAGGTGCGCCATCTTGTTGAAATAAATACGGCCTTCCAGAAGCCGTAATTTCCATCCACGGCTTTATTACTGTCTTCAGGACCTCCAAATAAACCTCCTTTGTGATTCTTTCGCCTTTTTGGAAGAAGTGCGGAGGCATGACGTCGCCCTCACTTGAGACAACGCTCAAAACGTGAACACTTGCTGGAAATTTGGTTTTGCCCACAACAAAATTAAATTACCGTCGATCTTGGGTAGCTAAAGAATTTTATAATTTCGACCGGCGTTCTCCCGGCGCGAAGACTTTCTATAATCGCCGCTCTTCTATCGTATTCCGGGTTTTGCTTAACGAGTTCTGTCATTTTGAGGTTATAGAAGACTTATTGACATATTTAACTAACTTCAGAGTCAATCAGCACAAACATCTGAATTCTAATATGGTGGGAACTACAAATTGAATTCTGTCCGAATTCTAACGGCGCACCCTGTATACTGTTACGTTATAACGTATAACGTTATATACTATTACGTTACAACGTATAACGTTCTATACTATTACGTACTAACGTATAACGTTATATACTATTACGTACTAAAGGATAACGTTATATACTATTACGCAATAACTTATAACGCTATATAATACTACGAACTAACGTCTAACGTTATATAATACTACGAACTAACGTATAACGTTATGTAGTATTATTCATATAACGTGTAACGTTATATACAATTACGTTATAACGTATAACGTTATATACTATTACGTTATAACGTATAACGTTATATACTATTAAGTTATAACGTATAACGTTGTGTAATACTACGAACTAACGTATAACGTTATATACTATTACGTTATAACGTATATCGTTATATACTATTACGCAATAACGTGTAACGTTATGTAGTATTACCTTATAACGTATAACGTTATATACTATTACGTTATAACGTATAACGTTATATACTATTATGTACTAACGTATAACGTTATATACTATTGCGTAATATCGTATAACGTTGTATACTATTACGTAACAACGTATAACGTTGTATACTATTACGTAACAACGTATAACGTTATATACTATTACGTTATAACGTATAACGTTATATACTATTAAGTTATAACGTATAACGTTATATACTATTAAGTTATAACGTATAACGTTGTGTAATACTACGAACTAACGTATAACGTTATATACTATTACGTTATAACGTATAACGTTATATACTATTACGTTATAACGTATAATTATATATATATATACGTTATAACGTATAACGTTCTATACTATTACGTTATTACGTATAACGTTATATACTATTACGGTATAACGTATAACGTTATATACTATTACGTTATAACGTATAACCTTATATACTATTACGTTATAACGTATAATTATATATATATATATACGTTATAACGTATAACGTTCTATACTATTACGTTATTACGTATAACGTTATATACTATTACGGTATAACGTATAACGTTATATACTATTACGTACTAACGATTAACGTTATATACTATTACGTACTAACGGATAACGTTATTTAGTATTACCTTAGAGCGTATATCGTTATATACTATTACGTTATAACGTATAACGTTATATACTATTACGTTATAACGTATAACGTTCTATACTATTACGCTATTACGTATAACGTTTAATACTAATACGTACTAACGTATAACGTTATATATATTACGTTATAACGTATAACGTTATATACTATTACGTTATAACGTATAACGTTATATACTATTACGTACAAACGATTAACGTTATATACTATTACGTACTAACGTATAACGTTATATACTATTACGTACTAACGTATAACGTTATATACTATGACGTTATAACGTATAACGTTATATACTATTACGATATAGCGTATAACGTTATATATCACTACGAACTAACGTATAACGTTATATACTATTACGGTATAACGTATAACGTTATATACTATTACGTTATAACGTATAACGTTATATATATTACGTTATAACGTATAACGTTTAATACTAATACGTACTAACGTATAACGTTATATATATTACGTTATAACGTATAACGTTATATACTATTACGTTATAACGTATAACGTTATATACTATTATGTACTAACGTATTACGTTATATACTATTGCGTAATATCGTATAACGTTGTATACTATTACGTAACAACGTATAACGTTGTATACTATTACGTAACAACGTATAACGTTATATACTATTACGTTATAACGTATAACGTTATATACTATTAAGTTATAGCGTATAACGTTATATATCACTACGAACTAACGTATAACGTTATATACTATTAGGTTATAACGTATAACGTTATATACTGTTACGTTATAACGTATAACGTTATATACTATTACGTTACAACGTATAACGTTCTATACTATTACGTACTAACGTATAACGTTATATACTATTACGTACTAACGGATAACGTTATATACTATTACGCAATAACTTATAACGCTATATAATACTACGAACTAACGTCTAACGTTATATAATACTACGAACTAACGTATAACGTTATGTAGTATTATTCATATAACGTGTAACGTTATATACAATTACGTTATAACGTATAACGTTATATACTATTACGTTATAACGTATAACGTTATATACTATTACGTTATAACGTATAACGTTATATACTATTATGTACTAACGTATAACGTTATATACTATTGCGTAATATCGTATAACGTTGTATACTATTACGTAACAACGTATAACGTTGTATACTATTACGTAACAACGTATAACGTTATATACTATTACGTTATAACGTATAACGTTATATACTATTAAGTTATAACGTATAACGTTATATACTATTAAGTTATAACGTATAACGTTGTGTAATACTACGAACTAACGTATAACGTTATATACTATTACGTTATAACGTATAACGTTATATACTATTACGTTATAACGTATAATTATATATATATATATACGTTATAACGTATAACGTTCTATACTATTACGTTATTACGTATAACGTTATATACTATTACGGTATAACGTATAACGTTATATACTATTACGTTATAACGTATAACCTTATATACTATTACGTTATAACGTATAATTATATATATATATACGTTATAACGTATAACGTTCTATACTATTACGTTATTACGTATAACGTTATATACTATTACCTTATAACGTATAACGTTATATACTATTACGTACTAACGATTAACGTTATATACTATTACGTACTAACGGATAACGTTATATACTATTACGTAATAACGTATAACGTTATTTAGTATTACCTTATAGCGTATATCGTTATATACTATTACGTTATAACGTATAACGTTATATACTATTACGTTATAACGTATAACGTTCTATACTATTACGTTATTACGTATAACGTTTAATACTAATACGTACTAACGTATAACGTTATATATATTACGTTATAACGTATAACGTTATATACTATTACGTTATAACGTATAACGTTATATACTATTACGTACTAACGATTAACGTTATATACTATTACGTACTAACGTATAACGTTATATACTATTACGTACTAACGTATAACGTTATATACTATGACGTTATAACGTATAGCGTTATATACTATTACGTTATAGCGTATAACGTTATATATCACTACGAACTAACGTATAACGTTATATACTATTACGGTATAACGTATAACGTTATATACTATTACGTTATAACGTATAACGTTATATATATTACGTTATAACGTATAACGTTTAATACTAATACGTACTAACGTATAACGTTATATATATTACGTTATAACGTATAACGTTATATACTATTACGTTATAACGTATAACTTTATATACTATTACGTACTAACGATTAACGTTATATACTATTACGTACTAACGTATAACGTTATATACTATTACGTACTAACGTATAACGTTATATAATATTACGTACTAACGTATAACGGTATATACTATTACGGTATAACGTATAACGTTATATACTATTAAGTTATAACGTATAACGTTGTGTAATACTACGAACTAACGTATAACGTTATATAATAATACGAACTAACGTATAAAGATATGTAGTATTATCTTATAACGTGTAACGTTATATACAATTACGTTATAACGTATAACGTTATATACTATTACGTTATAACGTATAACGTTATATACTATTAAGTTATAACGTATAACGTTGTGTAATACTACGAACTAACGTATAACGTTATATACTATTACGGTATAACGTATAACGTTATATACTATTACGTTATAACGTATAAAGTTATGTAGTATTATCTTATAACGTGTAACGTTATATACAATTACGTTATAACGTATAACGTTATATACTATTACGTTATAACGTATGACGTTATATACTATTAAGTTATAACGTATAACGTTGTGTAATACTACGAACTAACGTATAACGTTATATAGTATTACGTTATAACGTATAACGTTACATACTATTACGCTATAACGTATAACGTTATATACTATTACGTACTAACGTATAACGGTATATACTATTACGTACTAACGAATACCGTTGTATACTATTACGTTATAACGTATAACGTTATATACAATTACGTTATAACGTATAACGTTATATATATTACGTTATAACGTATAACGTTGTATACTATTACGTACTAACGATTAACGTTATATACTATTACGTACTAACAGATAACGTTATATACTATTACACAGTGACGTATAACCTTATATAATATTGCGAACTAACGTATAACGTTATATAATACTACGAACTAACGTATAACGTTATATACAATTACGTTATATCGTATAACGTTATATACTATTATGTCATACCGTATAACGTGATATACTATTACGTACTAACGTATAACGGTATATACTGTTACGTACTAACGAATAACGTTGTATACTATTACGTTATAACGTATAACGTTGTATACTATTACGTTATAACGTATAACGTTATATAATACTACGTACTAACCTATACCGTTATATACTATTGCGTAATATCGTATAACGTTATATGCCATTACGTATTAACGGATAACGATATATACTATTACGTTATAACGTATAACGTTATATACTATTACGTTATAACGTATAACGTTATATACTATTACGTTATAACGTATAACGTTATATACTATTACGTTATAACGTATAACGTTATATACTATTACGTTATAACGTATAACGTTATATACTATTACGTTATAACGTATAACGTTATATACTATTACGTTATAACGTATAACGTTATATACTATTACGAACTAACGTATAACGTTATATACTATTACGTACTAACGGATAACGTTATATACTATTACGCAATAACGTATAACGTTACATAATAATACGGACTAACGTATAACGTTACATAATACTACGAACTAACGTATAACGTTTTATACTATTACGTAATAACGAATTACGTTATATACTATTACGTACTAACGTATAACGTTATATACTATTACGTACTAACGAATAACGTTATATACTATTACGTACTAACGGATATCGTTATATACTATTATGTACTAACGAATAACGTTGTATACTATTACGTAACAACGTATAACGTTATGTAGTATTACCTTATAACGTATAACGTTATATACAATTACGTTATAACGTATAACGTTACATACTATTACGTTATAACGTATAACGTTATATACTATTACATTATAACGTATAACGTTATATACTATTACGTACTAACGAATAACGTTATATACTATTACGTACTAACGGATAACGTTATATACTATTACGCAATAACGTATAAAGTTATATAATACTACGAACTAACCTATAACGTTATATACTATTACGTTATATCGTATAACGTTATATACTATTACGTTATAACGTATAAAGTTATGTAGTATTATCTTATAACGTATATCGTTATATACTATTACGTTATAACGTATAACGTTATAATACTATTACGTTATAACGTGTAACGTTGTATACTATTACGTAACAACGTATAACGTTATGTAGTATTACCTTATAACGTATAACGTTATATACAATTACGTTATAACGTATAACGTTACATACTATTACGTTATAACGTATAACGTTTAATACTATTACGTACTAACGTATAACGTTATATAATACTACGAACTAACGTATAACGTTATATACTATTACGTACTAACGTATAACGTTATATAATATTACGTACTAACGTATAACGGTATATACTATAACGTACTAACGAATAACATTGTATACTATTACGTTATAACGTATAACGTTATATACTATTACGTTATAACGTATAACGTTATATACTATTACGTTATAACGTATAACGTTATATACTATTACGGTATAACGTATAACGTTATATACTATTACGTTATAACGTATAACGTTATATACTATTACGATATAGCGTATAACGTTATATATCACTACGAACTAACGTATAACGTTTAATACTAATACGTACTAACGTATAACGTTATATACAATTACGTTATATCGTATAACGTTATATACTATTACGTCATAACGTATAACGTGATATACTATTACGTACTAACGTATAACGGTATATACTGTTACGTACTAACGAATAACGTTGTATACTATTACGTTATAACGTATAACGTTGTATACTATTACGTTATAACGTATAACATTATATAATACTACGTACTAACCTATACCGTTATATACTATTGCGTAATATCGTATAACGTTATATGCCATTACGTATTAACGGATAACGATATATACTATTACGTTATAACGTATAACGTTATATACTATTACGTTATAACGTATAACGTTATATACTATTACGTTATAACGTATAACGTTATATACTATTACGTTATAACGTATAACGTTCTATACTATTACGTTATTACGTATAACGTTTAATACTAATACGTACTAACGTATAACGTTATATATATTACGTTATAACGTATAACGTTATATACTATTACGTTATAACGTATAACGTTATATACTATTACGTACAAACGATTAACGTTATATACTATTACGTACTAACGTATAACGTTATATACTATTACGTACTAACGTATAACGTTATATACTATGACGTTATAACGTATAACGTTATATACTATTACGATATAGCGTATAACGTTATATATCACTACGAACTAACGTATAACGTTATATACTATTACGGTATAACGTACAACGTTATATACTATTACGTTATAACGTATAACGTTATATATATTACGTTATAACGTATAACGTTTAATACTAATACGTACTAACGTATAACGTTATATATATTACGTTATAACGTATAACGTTATATACTATTATGTACTAACGTATAACGTTATATACTATTGCGTAATATCGTATAACGTTGTATACTATTACGTAACAACGTATAACGTTGTATACTATTACGTAACAACGTATAACGTTATATACTATTACGTTATAACGTATAACGTTATATACTATTAAGTTATAGCGTATAACGTTATATATCACTACGAACTAACGTATAACGTTATATACTATTAGGTTATAACGTATAACGTTATATACTGTTACGTTATAACGTATAACGTTATATACTATTACGTTACAACGTATAACGTTCTATACTATTACGTACTAACGTATAACGTTATATACTATTACGTACTAACGGATAACGTTATATACTATTACGCAATAACTTATAACGCTATATAATACTACGAACTAACGTCTAACGTTATATAATACTACGAACTAACGTATAACGTTATGTAGTATTATTCATATAACGTGTAACGTTATATACAATTACGTTATAACGTATAACGTTATATACTATTACGTTATAACGTATAACGTTATATACTATTAAGTTATAACGTATAACGTTGTGTAATACTACGAACTAACGTATAACGTTATATACTATTACGTTATAACGTATATCGTTATATACTATTACGCAATAACGTGTAACGTTATGTAGTATTACCTTATAACGTATAACGTTATATACTATTACGTTATAACGTATAACGTTATATACTATTATGTACTAACGTATAACGTTGTATACTATTGCGTAATATCGTATAACGTTGTATACTATTACGTAACAACGTATAACGTTGTATACTATTACGTAACAACGTATAACGTTATATACTATTACGTTATAACGTATAACGTTATATACTATTAAGTTATAACGTATAACGTTATATACTATTAAGTTATAACGTATAACGTTGTGTAATACTACGAACTAACGTATAACGTTATATACTATTACGTTATAACGTATAACGTTATATACTATTACGTTATAACGTATAATTATATATATATATACGTTATAACGTATAACGTTCTATACTATTACGTTATTACGTATAACGTTATATACTATTACGGTATAACGTATAACGTTATATACTATTACGTTATAACGTATAACCTTATATACTATTACGTTATAACGTATAATTATATATATATATACGTTATAACGTATAACGTTCTATACTATTACGTTATTACGTATAACGTTATATACTATTACCTTATAACGTATAACGTTATATACTATTACGTACTAACGATTAACGTTATATACTATTACGTACTAACGGATAACGTTATATACTATTACGTAATAACGTATAACGTTATTTAGTATTACCTTATAGCGTATATCGTTATATACTATTACGTTATAACGTATAACGTTATATACTATTACGTTATAACGTATAACGTTCTATACTATTACGTTATTACGTATAACGTTTAATACTAACACGTACTAACGTATAACGTTATATATATTACGTTATAACGTATAACGTTATATACTATTACGTTATAACGTATAACGTTATATACTATTACGTACTAACGATTAACGTTATATACTATTACGTACTAACGTATAACGTTATATATTATTACGTACTAACGTATAACGTTATATACTATGACGTTATAACGTATAACGTTATATACTATTACGTTATAGCGTATAACGTTATATATCACTACGAACTAACGTATAACGTTATATACTATTACGGTATAACGTATAACGTTATATACTATTACGTTATAACGTATAACGTTATATATATTACGTTATAACGTATAACGTTTAATACTAATACGTACTAACGTATAACGTTATATATATTACGTTATAACGTATAACGTTATATACTATTACGTTATAACGTATAACTTTATATACTATTACGTACTAACGATTAACGTTATATACTATTACGTACTAACGTATAACGTTATATACTATTACGTACTAACGTATAACGTTATATAATATTACGTACTAACGTATAACGGTATATACTATTACGGTATAACGTATAACGTTATATACTATTAAGTTATAACGTATAACGTTGTGTAATACTACGAACTAACGTATAACGTTATATAATAATACGAACTAACGTATAAAGATATGTAGTATTATCTTATAACGTGTAACGTTATATACAATTACGTTATAACGTATAACGTTATATACTATTACGTTATAACGTATAAAGTTATGTAGTATTATCTTATAACGTGTAACGTTATATACAATTACGTTATAACGTATAACGTTATATACTATTACGTTATAACGTATGACGTTATATACTATTAAGTTATAACGTATAACGTTGTGTAATACTACGAACTAACGTATAACGTTATATAGTATTACGTTATAACGTATAACGTTACATACTATTACGCTATAACGTATAACGTTATATACTATTACGTACTAACGTATAACGGTATATACTATTACGTACTAACGAATACCGTTGTATACTATTACGTTATAACGTATAACGTTATATACAATTACGTTATAACGTATAACGTTATATATATTACGTTATAACGTATAACGTTATATACTATTACGTACTAACGATTAACGTTATATACTATTACGTACTAACAGATAACGTTATATACTATTACGCAGTGACGTATAACCTTATATAATATTGCGAACTAACGTATAACGTTATATACACCCTTGGACAAAAAGATAGCACATGTGTGCTATCATTAATTTCTCATAGATAGAGTCCGAATTTCCCAAGTTTGACGAATGGCATATAAACAGTACCTTGTAGTAATAAGGTATATGAGCTTGAAACTGTATCTTCGCTATTCCTCTTGTATTTATCAACAATGATTGTGAAATCCGGTCGGCGAAATGATAGCACACCAAGCATTTTGTTTCCATTCCTTAGTATTTCTGTGTATTCTGAGTGGTGTAGACGTAGTGAAAAGTAGAAGAATTTCATTAGAAACCTTACAAATTTCGATTCAAACAATGGGACGTGGAAAACAGCTAAATAGTGAAGAGATTCAAACAGTTTTGAAATTAAAGAAAGAAAACTTTACTATTTCTAAAATTGCAAAAGTTCTCAGTAGAAGTCGGAAAGTCATTTATAATTTACTGAAAGATGTAAATAATTATGGAACAAAAAAAAGCAGTGGGAGACCTTCCGCGATTAGTACTCGTGAAAAACGTGCAATTTTACGTGCCGCGTCAAATTCGCTTCTCACGTCACGTGAAATTGCAGAAAAAGTTGGCGTAAAAACTAATCCTCGGAATGTCAGACGTGTACTACAACAATCCGCGCACATAAAGCGGATGAAATTAAAACGAAGACCAGCTCTAAAGCAGATTCACAAGGAGCATCGATTATATTTTGCAAAAGAACATATACGGTGGAACAAGAAGTGGAGGAAAGTTATATTTACAGATAAAAAAAGATTTAATTTAGATGGCCCAGATGGATTCAATTTTTACTATCATGATGTAAGAAAAAAAAAATTGTCACAAATACGGCGTCAAATGGGTGGAGGTAGCATTATGCTTTGGGCAGGTATTGGGTATAACGGAAAGACTGATTTAATATCAATTCGCAGCAAGATGAATGCTATAACCTATCGTAATTTGATACAAAATCAAATTGCAAAGTACGCAACACATATTGCGAGACAAGATTTTATTTTTCAGCAAGATAATGCTGCAGTTCACACCGCTAAGGTTGTGAAAGAATATTTTTCAACAGAAAATATTGCAGTTTTGGACTGGCCTGCATGCTCCCCCGATTTAAACATAATCGAAAACTGTTGGAGTAAATTAAGCAATGCCGTTTATAGAGAAAATAGGCAATTTGAAAGTATTAATCAGTTAAAAAAGTGCCTTGAAGAGGAATGGAGAAATATATCGCTGGATTATATTAGAAAACTATATCGTTCTTTGCCGAAACGAATGCTGGAGGTGGTGGAGAATAAGGGAGGATCCACACATTATTAAATTTTAAAAGGTTTTTTATTTTTGTACAATTTAGTAGATAATAAACACTACAACTTTTGAAAGTGTGCTATCATTTCGCCGACCGGATTTCACAATCATTGTTGATAAATACAAGAGGAATAGCGAAGATACAGTTTCAAGCTCATATACCTTATTACTACAAGGTACTGTTTATATGCCATTCGTCAAACTTGGGAAATTCGGACTCTATCTATGAGAAATTAATGATAGCACACATGTGCTATCTTTTTGTCCAAGGGTGTAATACTACGAACTAACGTATAACGTTATATACAATTACGTTATATCGTATAACGTTATATACTATTACGTCATAACGTATAACGTGATATACTATTACGTACTAACGTATAACGGTATATACTGTTACGTACTAACGAATAACGTTGTATACTATTACGTTATAACGTATAACGTTGTATACTATTACGTTATAACGTATAACGTTATATAATACTACGTACTAACCTATACCGTTATATACTATTGCGTAATATCGTATAACGTTATATGCCATTACGTATTAACGGATAACGATATATACTATTACGTTATAACGTATAACGTTATATACTATTACGTTATAACGTATAACGTTATATACTATTACGTTATAACGTATAACGTTATATACTATTACGTTATAACGTATAACGTTATATACTATTACGTTATAACGTATAACGTTATATACTATTACGTTATAACGTATAACGTTATATACTATTACGTTATAACGTATAACGTTATATACTATTACGAACTAACGTATAACGTTATATACTATTACGTACTAACGGATAACGTTATATACTATTACGCAATAACGTATAACGTTACATAATAATACGGACTAACGTATAACGTTACATAATACTACGAACTAACGTATAACGTTTTATACTATTACGTAATAACGAATTACGTTATATACTATTACGTACTAACGTATAACGTTATATACTATAACGTACTAACGAATAACGTTATATACTATTACGTACTAACGGATATCGTTATATACTATTATGTACTAACGAATAACGTTGTATACTATTACGTAACAACGTATAACGTTATGTAGTATTACCTTATAACGTATAACGTTATATACAATTACGTTATAACGTATAACGTTACATACTATTACGTTATAACGTATAACGTTATATACTATTACATTATAACGTATAACGTTATATACTATTACGTACTAACGAATAACGTTATATACTATTACGTACTAACGGATAACGTTATATACTATTACGCAATAACGTATAAAGTTATATAATACTACGAACTAACCTATAACGTTATATACTATTACGTTATATCGTATAACGTTATATACTATTACGTTATAACGTATAAAGTTATGTAGTATTATCTTATAACGTATATCGTTATATACTATTACGTTATAACGTATAACGTTATAATACTATTACGTTATAACGTGTAACGTTGTATACTATTACGTAACAACGTATAACGTTATGTAGTATTACCTTATAACGTATAACGTTATATACAATTACGTTATAACGTATAACGTTACATACTATTACGTTATAACGTATAACGTTTAATACTATTACGTACTAACGTATAACGTTATATAATACTACGAACTAACGTATAACGTTATATACTATTACGTACTAACGTATAACGTTATATAATATTACGTACTAACGTATAACGGTATATACTATAACGTACTAACGAATAACATTGTATACTATTACGTTATAACGTATAACGTTATATACTATTACGTTATAACGTATAACGTTATATACTATTACGGTATAACGTATAACGTTATATACTATTACGTTATAACGTATAAAGTTATGTAGTATTATCTTATAACGTATATCGTTATATACTATTACGTTATAACGTATAACGTTATATACTATTACGTTATAACGTGTAACGTTGTATACTATTACGTAACAACGTATAACGTTATGTAGTATTACCTTATAACGTATAACGTTATATACTATTACGTTATAACGTATAACGTTTAATACTATTACGTACTAACGTATAACGTTATATATCTTACGTTATAACGTATAACGTTATATACTATTACGTTATAACGCATAACGTTATATACTATTACGTACTAACGATTAACGTTATATTCTATTACGTACTAACGTATAACGTTATATACTATTACGTACTAGCGTATAACGTTATATAATATTACGTACTAACGTATAACGGTATATACTATAACGTACTAACGAATAACATTGTATACTATTACGTTATAACGTATAACGTTATATACTATTACGTTATAACGTATAACGTTATATACTATTACGGTATAACGTATAACGTTATATACTATTACGTTATAACGTATAACGTTATATATATTACGTTATAGCGTATAACGTTATATACTATTACGCAATAACGTATAACGTTATATAATACTACGAACTAACGTATAACGTTATATACTATTAAGTACTAACGAATAACATTGTATACTATTACGTTATATCGTATAACGTTATATACTATTACGTTATAACGTATAACGTTATGTAGTATTACCTTATAACGTGTAACGTTATATACAATTACGTTATAACGTATAACGTTACATACTATTACGTTATAACGTATAACGTTATATACTATTACGTTATAACGTATAACGTTATATACTATTACGGTATAACGTATAACGTTATATACTATTACGTTATAACGTATAACGTTATATACTATTACGATATAGCGTATAACGTTATATATCACTACGAACTAACGTATAACGTTATATACTATTACGGTATAACGTATAACGTTATATACTATTACGTTATAACGTATAACGTTATATATATTACGTTATAACGTATAACGTTTAATACTAATACGTACTAACGTATAACGTTATATACAATTACGTTATATCGTATAACGTTATATACTATTACGTCATAACGTATAACGTGATATACTATTACGTACTAACGTATAACGGTATATACTGTTACGTACTAACGAATAACGTTGTATACTATTACGTTATAACGTATAACGTTGTATACTATTACGTTATAACGTATAACGTTATATAATACTACGTACTAACCTATACCGTTATATACTATTGCGTAATATCGTATAACGTTATATGCCATTACGTATTAACGGATAACGATATATACTATTACGTTATAACGTATAACGTTATATACTATTACGTTATAACGTATAACGTTATATACTATTACGTTATAACGTATAACGTTATATACTATTACGTTATAACGTATAACGTTCTATACTATTACGTTATTACGTATAACGTTTAATACTAATACGTACTAACGTATAACGTTATATATATTACGTTATAACGTATAACGTTATATACTATTACGTTATAACGTATAACGTTATATACTATTACGTACAAACGATTAACGTTATATACTATTACGTACTAACGTATAACGTTATATACTATTACGTACTAACGTATAACGTTATATACTATGACGTTATAACGTATAACGTTATATACTATTACGATATAGCGTATAACGTTATATATCACTACGAACTAACGTATAACGTTATATACTATTACGGTATAACGTATAACGTTATATACTATTACGTTATAACGTATAACGTTATATATATTACGTTATAACGTATAACGTTTAATACTAATACGTACTAACGTATAACGTTATATATATTACGTTATAACGTATAACGTTATATACTATTACGTTATAACGTATAACGTTATATACTATTATGTACTAACGTATAACGTTATATACTATTGCGTAATATCGTATAACGTTGTATACTATTACGAAACAACGTATAACGTTGTATACTATTACGTAACAACGTATAACGTTATATACTATTACGTTATAACGTATAACGTTATATATTATTAAGTTATAGCGTATAACGTTATATATCACTACGAACTAACGTATAACGTTATATACTATTAGGTTATAACGTATAACGTTATATACTGTTACGTTATAACGTATAACGTTATATACTATTACGTTACAACGTATAACGTTCTATACTATTACGTACTAACGTATAACGTTATATACTATTACGTACTAACGGATAACGTTATATACTATTACGCAATAACTTATAACGCTATATAATACTACGTACTAACGTCTAACGTTATATAATACTACGAACTAACGTATAACGTTATGTAGTATTATTCATATAACGTGTAACGTTATATACAATTACGTTATAACGTATAACGTTATATACTATTACGTTATAACGTATAACGTTATATACTATTAAGTTATAACGTATAACGTTGTGTAATACTACGAACTAACGTATAACGTTATATACTATTACGTTATAACGTATATCGTTATATACTATTACGCAATAACGTGTAACGTTATGTAGTATTACCTTATAACGTATAACGTTATATACTATTACGTTATAACGTATAACGTTATATACTATTATGTACTAACGTATAACGTTATATACTATTGCGTAATATCGTATAACGTTGTATACTATTACGTAACAACGTATAACGTTGTATACTATTACGTAACAACGTATAACGTTATATACTATTACGTTATAACGTATAACGTTATATACTATTAAGTTATAACGTATAACGTTATATACTATTAAGTTATAACGTATAACGTTGTGTAATACTACGAACTAACGTATAACGTTATATACTATTACGTTATAACGTATAATTATATATATATATACGTTATAACGTATAACGTTCTATACTATTACGTTATTACGTATAACGTTATATACTATTACGGTATAACGTATAACGTTATATACTATTACGTTATAACGTATAACCTTATATACTATTACGTTATAACGTATAATTATATATATATATACGTTATAAAGTATAACGTTCTATACTATTACGTTATTACGTATAACGTTATATACTATTACCTTATAACGTATAACGTTATATACTATTACGTACTAACGATTAACGTTATATACTATTACGTACTAACGGATAACGTTATATACTATTACGTAATAACGTATAACGTTATTTAGTATTACCTTATAGCGTATATCGTTATATACTATTACGTTATAACGTATAACGTTATATACTATTACGTTATAACGTATAACGTTCTATACTATTACGTTATTACGTATAACGTTTAATACTAATACGTACTAACGTATAACGTTATATATATTACGTTATAACGTATAACGTTATATACTATTACGTTATAACGTATAACGTTATATACTATTACGTACTAACGATTAACGTTATATACTATTACGTACTAACGTATAACGTTATATACTATTACGTACTAACGTATAACGTTATATACTATGACGTTATAACGTATAACGTTATATACTATTACGTTATAGCGTATAACGTTATATATCACTACGAACTAACGTATAACGTTATATACTATTACGGTATAACGTATAACGTTATATACTATTACGTTATAACGTATAACGTTATACGGGTGCGCCGTTAGAATTCGGACAGAATTCAATTTGTAGTTCCCACCATATTAGAATTCAGATGTTTGTGCTGATTGACTCTGAAGTTAGTTAAATATGTCAATAAGTCTTCTATAACCTCAAAATGACAGAACTCGTTAAGCAAAACCCGGATTACGATAGAAGAGCGGCGATTATAGAAAGTCTTCGCGCCGGGAGAACACCGGTCGAAATTATAAAATTCTTTAGCTACCCAAGATCGACGGTAATTTAATTTTGTTGTGGGCAAAACCAAATTTCCAGCAAGTGTTCACGTTTTGAGCGTTGTCTCAAGTGAGGGCGACGTCATGCCTCCGCACTTCTTCCAAAAAGGCGAAAGAATCACAAAGGAGGTTTATTTGGAGGTCCTGAAGACAGTAATAAAGCCGTGGATGGAAATTACGGCTTCTGGAAGGCCGTATTTATTTCAACAAGATGGCGCACCTGCTCACACAAGTCATCTTGTTCAAAATTGGCTCTCTGACAATGTGGACATGTTTTGGTCGAAAGATTTCTGGCCTCCTAACAGTCCCGACCTAAACCCATTGGACTATTACGTGTGGGGCGTTATCGAGAGACAAACTAATAAATGCAGGCACCCCAACGTCAACTCCCTACGAGCTGCTATCGAGTCAGAATTCGCGACAATTAAACGCGACCAGTTGAAGTCAGCGTGCTCGCGCTTTAGAGCAAGAATAGAGCAGGTCATAGAGGCAGAGGGTGGTTACATAGAATAAAAGTTCTCAGCAAGGACCCTTTAAATGAGATATAACAACATTTTCATGTGTTTTTGTGTATTGACTTAAATAAACAACTTTCTGCACAAAACTTCTTTTGTCCGGATTCTAACGGCGCACCCTGTATATATTACGTTATAACGTATAACGTTTAATACTAATACGTACTAACGTATAACGTTATATATATTACGTTATAACGTATAACGTTATATACTATTACGTTATAACGTATAACGTTATATACTATTACGTACTAACGATTAACGTTATATACTATTACGTACTAACGTATAACGTTATATACTATTACGTACTAACGTATAACGTTATATAATATTACGTACTAACGTATAACGGTATATACTATTACGGTATAACGTATAACGTTATATACTATTAAGTTATAACGTATAACGTTGTGTAATACTACGAACTAACGTATAACGTTATATAATAATACGAACTAACGTATAAAGTTATGTAGTATTATCTTATAACGTGTAACGTTATATACAATTACGTTATAACGTATAACGTTATATACTATTACGTTATAACGTATAACGTTATATACTATTAAGTTATAACGTATAACGTTGTGTAATACTACGAACTAACGTATAACGTTATATACTATTACGGTATAACGTATAACGTTATATACTATTACGTTATAACGTATAAAGTTATGTAGTATTATCTTATAACGTGTAACGTTATATACAATTACGTTATAACGTATAACGTTATATACTATTACGTTATAACGTATGACGTTATATACTATTAAGTTATAACGTATAACGTTGTGTAATACTACGAACTAACGTATAACGTTATATAGTATTACGTTATAACGTATAACGTTACATACTATTACGCTATAACGTATAACGTTATATACTATTACGTACTAACGTATAACGGTATATACTATTACGTACTAACGAATACCGTTGTATACTATTACGTTATAACGTATAACGTTATATACAATTACGTTAAAACGTATAACGTTATATATATTACGTTATAACGTATAACGTTATATACTATTACGTACTAACGATTAACGTTATATACTATTACGTACTAACAGATAACGTTATATACTATTACGCAGTGACGTATAACCTTATATAATATTGCGAACTAACGTATAACGTTATATAATACTACGAACTAACGTATAACGTTATATACAATTACGTTATATCGTATAACGTTATATACTATTACGTCATAACGTATAACGTGATATACTATTACGTACTAACGTATAACGGTATATACTGTTACGTACTAACGAATAACGTTGTATACTATTACGTTATAACGTATAACGTTGTATACTATTACGTTATAACGTATAACGTTATATAATACTACGTACTAACCTATACCGTTATATACTATTGCGTAATATCGTATAACGTTATATGCCATTACGTATTAACGGATAACGATATATACTATTACGTTATAACGTATAACGTTATATACTATTACGTTATAACGTATAACGTTATATACTATTACGTTATAACGTATAACGTTATATACTATTACGTTATAACGTATAACGTTATATACTATTACGTTATAACGTATAACGTTATATACTATTACGTTATAACGTATAACGTTATATACTATTACGAACTAACGTATAACGTTATATACTATTACGTACTAACGGATAACGTTATATACTATTACGCAATAACGTATAACGTTACATAATAGTACGGACTAACGTATAACGTTACATAATACTACGAACTAACGTATAACGTTTTATACTATTACGTAATAACGAATTACGTTATATACTATTACGTACTAACGTATAACGTTATATACTATTACGTACTAACGAATAACGTTATATACTATTACGTACTAACGGATATCGTTATATACTATTATGTACTAACGAATAACGTTGTATACTATTACGTAACAATGTATAACGTTATGTAGTATTACCTTATAACGTATAACGTTATATACAATTACGTTATAACGTATAACGTTACATACTATTACGTTATAACGTATAACGTTTAATACTATTACGTACTAACGTATAACGTTATATAATACTACGAACTAACGTATAACGTTATATACTATTACGTACTAACGTATAACGTTATATAATATTACGTACTAACGTATAACGGTATATACTATAACGTACTAACGAATAACATTGTATACTATTACGTTATAACGTATAACGTTATATACTATTACGTTATAACGTATAAAGTTATGTAGTATTATCTTATAACGTATATCGTTATATACTATTACGTTATAACGTATAACGTTATATACTATTACGTTATAACGTGTAACGTTGTATACTATTACGTAACAACGTATAACGTTATGTAGTATTACCTTATAACGTATAACGTTATATACTATTACGTTATAACGTATAACGTTTAATACTATTACGTACTAACGTATAACGTTATATATCTTACGTTATAACGTATAACGTTATATACTATTACGTTATAACGCATAACGTTATATACTATTACGTACTAACGATTAACGTTATATACTATTACGTACTAACGTATAACGTTATATACTATTACGTACTAACGTATAACGTTATATAATATTACGTACTAACGTATAACGGTATATACTATAACGTACTAACGAATAACATTGTATACTATTACGTTATAACGTATAACGTTATATACTATTAAGTTATAACGTATAACGTTATATACTATTACGGTATAACGTATAACGTTATATACTATTACGTTATAACGTATAACGTTATATATATTACGTTATAGCGTATAACGTTATATGCTATTACGCAATAACGTATAACGTTATATAATACTACGAACTAACGTATAACGTTATATACTATTACGTACTAACGAATAACATTGTATACTATTACGTTATATCGTATAACGTTATATACTATTACGTTATAACGTATAACGTTATGTAGTATTACCTTATAACGTGTAACGTTATATACAATTACGTTATAACGTATAACGTTACATACTATTACGTTATAACGTATAACGTTATATACTATTACGTTATAACGTATAACGTTATATACTATTACGTTATAACGTATAACGTTATATACTATTACGGTATAACGTATAACGTTATATACTATTACGTTATAACGTATAACGTTATATATATTACGTTATAGCGTATAACGTTACATACTATTACGCAATAACGTATAACGTTATATAATACTACGAACTAACGTATAACGTTATATACTATTACGTACTAACGAATAACATTGTATACTATTACGTTATAACGCATAACGTTATATACTATTACGTTATAACGTATAACGTTACATACTATTACGTTATAACGTATAACGTTATATACTATTACATTATAACGTATAACGTTATATACTATTACGTACTAACGAATAACGTTATATACTATTACGTACTAACGGATAACGTTATATACTATTACGCAATAACGTATAAAGTTATATAATACTACGAACTAACCTATAACGTTATATACTATTACGTTATATCGTATAACGTTATATACTATTACGTTATAACGTATAAAGTTATGTAGTATTATCTTATAACGTATATCGTTATATACTATTACGTTATAACGTATAACGTTATAATACTATTACGTTATAACGTGTAACGTTGTATACTATTACGTAACAACGTATTACGTTATGTAGTATTACCTTATAACGTATAACGTTATATACAATTACGTTATAACGTATAACGTTACATACTATTACGTTATAACGTATAACGTTTAATACTATTACATTATAACGTATAACGTTATATACTATTACGTACTAACGAATAACGTTATATACTATTACGTACTAACGGATAACGTTATATACTATTACGCAATATCGTATAACGTTATATAATACTACGAACTAACCTATAACGTTATATACTATTACGTTATATCGTATAACGTTATATACTATTACGTTATAACGTATAACGTTTAATACTATTACCTACTAACGTATAACGTTATATATATTACGTTATAACGTATAACGTTATATACTATTACGTTATAACGCATAACGTTATATACTATTACGTACTAACGATTAACGTTATATACTATTACGTACTAACGTATAACGTTATATACTATTACGTACTAACGTATAACGTTATATAATATTACGTACTAACGTATAACGGTATATACTATAACGTACTAACGAATAACATTGTATACTATTACGTTATAACGTATAACGTTATATACTATTACGTTATAACGTATAACGTTATATACTATTACGGTATAACGTATAACGTTATATACTATTACGTTATAACGTATAACGTTATATATATTACGTTATAGCGTATAACGTTATATACTATTACGCAATAACGTATAACGTTATATAATACTACGAACTAACGTATAACGTTATATACTATTACGTACTAACGAATAACATTGTATACTATTACGTTATAACGTATAACGTTATATACTATTACGTTATAACGTATAACGTTATATACTATTACGGTATAACGTATAACGTTATATACTATTACGTTATAACGTATAACGTTATATATATTACGTTATAGCGTATAACGTTATATACTATTACGCAATAACGTATAACGTTATATAATAATACGAACTAACGTATAAAGTTATGTAGTATTATCTTATAACGTGTAACGTTATATACAATTACGTTATAACGTATAACGTTATATACTATTACGTTATAACGTATAACGTTATATACTATTAAGTTATAACGTATAACGTTGTGTAATACTACGAACTAACGTATAACGTTATATACTATTACGGTATAACGTATAACGTTATATACTATTACGTTATAACGTATAACGTTATATACTATTACGTTATAACCTATAACGTTATATACTATTACGTTATAGCGTATAACGTTATATAACACTACGAACTAACGTATAACGTTATATACTATTACGGTAGAACGTATAACGTTATATACTATTACGTTATAACGTATAACGTTATATAATATTACGTACTAACGTATAACGATATACTATTTCGTAATATCGTATAACGTTATATGCTATTATTTACTAACGGATAACATTATAGGCTATTATGTACTAACGAATAACGTTGTATACTATTACGTAAAAATGTATAACGTTATGTAGTATTACCTTATAACGTGTAACGTTATATACAATTACGTTATAACGTATAACGTTACATACTATTACGTTATAACGTATAACGTTATATACTATTACATTATAACGTATAACGTTATTTACTATTACGTTATAACGTATGACGTTATATACTATTACGTACTAACGTATAACGTTATATACTATTTCGTAATATCGTATAAAGTTATATGTCATTACGTACTAACGGATAACGTTATATACTATTACGCAATAACGTATAACGTTATATAATACTACGAACTAACCTATAACGTTATATACTATTACGTTATATCGTATAACGTTATATACTATTACGTTATAACGTATAACGTTATGTAGTATTACCTTATAACGTGTAACGTTATATACAATTACGTTATAACGTATAACGTTGCATACTATTACGTTATAACGTATAACGTTATATACTATTACGTTATAACGTATAACGTTATATACTATTACGTTATAACGTATAACGTTATATATATTACGTTATAGCGTATAACGTTATATACTATTACGCAATAACGTATAACGTTATATAATACTACGAACTAACGTATAACGTTATATACTATTACGTACTAACGAATAACATTGTATACTATTACGTTATAACGCATAACGTTATATACTATTACGTTATAACGTATAACGTTATATACTATTACGGTATAACGTATAACGTTATATACTATTACGTTATAACGTATAACGTTATATATATTACGTTATAGCGTATAACGTTATATACTATTACGCAATAACGTATAACGTTATATAATACTACGAACTAACGTATAACGTTATATAATAATACGAACTAACGTATAAAGTTATGTAGTATTATCTTATAACGTGTAACGTTATATACAATTACGTTATAACGTATAACGTTATATACTATTACGTTATAACGTATAACGTTATATACTATTAAGTTATAACGTATAACGTTGTGCAATACTACGAACTAACGTATAACGTTATATACTATTACGGTATAACGTATAACGTTATATACTATTACGTCATAACGTATAACGTTATATACTATTACGTTATAACCTATAACGTTATATACTATTACGTTATATCGTATAACGTTATATACTATTACGTTATAACGTATAACGTTATGTAGTATTACCTTATAACGTGTAACGTTATATACAATTACGTTATAACGTATAACGTTACATACTATTACGTTATAACGTATAACGTTATATACTATTACGTTATAACGTATAACGTTCTATACTATTACGTTATTACGTATAACGTTTAATACTATTACGTACTAACGTATAACGGTATATACTATTACGTACTAATGAATACCGTTGTATACTATTACGTTATAACGTATAACGTTATATACAATTACGTTATAACGTATAACGTTATATACTATTACGAACTAACGTATAACGTTATATACCATTACGTACTAACGGATAACGTTATATACTATTACGTACTAACGGATAACGTTATGTACTATTACGCAGTGACGTATAACCTTATATAATATTACGAACTAACGTATAACGTTATGTAATACTACGAACTATCGTATAACGTTATGTAGTATTATCTTATAACGTGTAACGTTATATACAATTACGTTATAACGTATAACGTTATATACTATTACGTTATAACGTATAACGTTATATACTATTAAGTTATAACGTATAACGTTGTGTAATACTACGAACTAACGTATAACGTTATATACTATTACGGTATAACGTATAACGTTATATACTATTACGTTATAACGTATAACGTTATATACTATTACGTTATAACCTATAACGTTATATACTATTACGTTATATCGTATAACGTTATATACTATTACGTTATAACGTATAACGTTATGTAGTATTACCTTATAACGTGTAACGTTATATACAATTACGTTATAACGTATAACGTTACATACTATTACGTTATAACGTATAACGTTATATACTATTACGTTATAACGTATAATGTTCTATACTATTACGTTATTACGTATAACGTTTAAGACTATTACGTACTAACGTATAACGGTATATACTATTACGTACTAACGAATACCGTTGTATACTATTACGTTATAACGTATAACGTTATATACAATTACGTTATAACGTATAACGTTATATATATTACGTTATAACGTATAATGTTCTATACTATTACGTTATTACGTATAACGTTTAAGACTATTACGTACTAACGTATAACGTTATATACTACTACGAACTAACGTATAACGTTATATACTATTACGTACTAACGGATAACGTTATATACTATTACGTACTAACGGATAACGTTATGTACTATTACGCAGTGACGTATAACCTTATATAATATTACGAACTAACGTATAACGTTATGTAATACTACGAACTAACGTATAACGTTATATACTATTACGTACTAACGGATAACGTTAATTAATATTACGTACTAACGTATAACGGTATATACTATTACGGTATAACGTATAACGTTATATACTATTACGTTATAACGTATAACGTTATATATATTACGTTATAGCGTATAACGTTATATACTATTACGCAATAACGTATAACGTTATATAATACTACGAACTAACGTATAACGTTATATACTATTACGGTATAACGTATAACGTTATATACTATTACGTTATAACGTATAACGTTATATACTATTACGTTATAACCTATAACGTTATATACTATTACGTTATATCGTATAACGTTATATACTATTACGTTATAACGTATAACGTTATGTAGTATTACCTTATAACGTGTAACGTTATATACAATTACGTTATAACGTATAACGTTATATACTATTACGTTATAACGTATAACGTTATATACTATTACGTTATAACGTATAACGTTCTATACTATTACGTTATTACGTATAACGTTTAATACTATTACGTACTAACGTATAACGGTATATACTATTACGTACTAATGAATACCGTTGTATACTATTACGTTATAACGTATAACGTTATATACAATTACGTTATAACGTATAACGTTATATACTATTACGAACTAACGTATAACGTTATATACCATTACGTACTAACGGATAACGTTATATACTATTACGTACTAACGGATAACGTTATGTACTATTACGCAGTGACGTATAACCTTATATAATATTACGAACTAACGTATAACGTTATGTAATACTACGAACTATCGTATAACGTTATGTAGTATTATCTTATAACGTGTAACGTTATATACAATTACGTTATAACGTATAACGTTATATACTATTACGTTATAACGTATAACGTTATATACTATTAAGTTATAACGTATAACGTTGTGTAATACTACGAACTAACGTATAACGTTATATACTATTACGGTATAACGTATAACGTTATATACTATTACGTTATAACGTATAACGTTATATACTATTACGTTATAACCTATAACGTTATATACTATTACGTTATATCGTATAACGTTATATACTATTACGGTAGAACGTATAACGTTATATACTATTACGTTATAACGTATAACGTTATATAATATTACGTACTAACGTATAACGATATACTATTTCGTAATATCGTATAACGTTATATGCTATTATTTACTAACGGATAACATTATAGGCTATTATGTACTAACGAATAACGTTGTATACTATTACGTAAAAATGTATAACGTTATGTAGTATTACCTTATAACGTGTAACGTTATATACAATTACGTTATAACGTATAACGTTACATACTATTACGTTATAACGTATAACGTTATATACTATTACATTATAACGTATAACGTTATTTACTATTACGTTATAACGTATGACGTTATATACTATTACGTACTAACGTATAACGTTATATACTATTTCGTAATATCGTATAAAGTTATATGTCATTACGTACTAACGGATAACGTTATATACTATTACGCAATAACGTATAACGTTATATAATACTACGAACTAACCTATAACGTTATATACTATTACGTTATATCGTATAACGTTATATACTATTACGTTATAACGTATAACGTTATGTAGTATTACCTTATAACGTGTAACGTTATATACAATTACGTTATAACGTATAACGTTGCATACTATTACGTTATAACGTATAACGTTATATACTATTACGTTATAACGTATAACGTTATATACTATTACGTTATAACGTATAACGTTATATATATTACGTTATAGCGTATAACGTTATATACTATTACGCAATAACGTATAACGTTATATAATACTACGAACTAACGTATAACGTTATATACTATTACGTACTAACGAATAACATTGTATACTATTACGTTATAACGCATAACGTTATATACTATTACGTTATAACGTATAACGTTATATACTATTACGGTATAACGTATAACGTTATATACTATTACGTTATAACGTATAACGTTATATATATTACGTTATAGCGTATAACGTTATATACTATTACGCAATAACGTATAACGTTATATAATACTACGAACTAACGTATAACGTTATATAATAATACGAACTAACGTATAAAGTTATGTAGTATTATCTTATAACGTGTAACGTTATATACAATTACGTTATAACGTATAACGTTATATACTATTACGTTATAACGTATAACGTTATATACTATTAAGTTATAACGTATAACGTTGTGCAATACTACGAACTAACGTATAACGTTATATACTATTACGGTATAACGTATAACGTTATATACTATTACGTCATAACGTATAACGTTATATACTATTACGTTATAACCTATAACGTTATATACTATTACGTTATATCGTATAACGTTATATACTATTACGTTATAACGTATAACGTTATGTAGTATTACCTTATAACGTGTAACGTTATATACAATTACGTTATAACGTATAACGTTACATACTATTACGTTATAACGTATAACGTTATATACTATTACGTTATAACGTATAACGTTCTATACTATTACGTTATTACGTATAACGTTTAATACTATTACGTACTAACGTATAGCGGTATATACTATTACGTACTAATGAATACCGTTGTATACTATTACGTTATAACGTATAACGTTATATACAATTACGTTATAACGTATAACGTTATATACTATTACGAACTAACGTATAACGTTATATACCATTACGTACTAACGGATAACGTTATATACTATTACGTACTAACGGATAACGTTATGTACTATTACGCAGTGACGTATAACCTTATATAATATTACGAACTAACGTATAACGTTATGTAATACTACGAACTATCGTATAACGTTATGTAGTATTATCTTATAACGTGTAACGTTATATACAATTACGTTATAACGTATAACGTTATATACTATTACGTTATAACGTATAACGTTATATACTATTAAGTTATAACGTATAACGTTGTGTAATACTACGAACTAACGTATAACGTTATATACTATTACGGTATAACGTATAACGTTATATACTATTACGTTATAACGTATAACGTTATATACTATTACGTTATAACCTATAACGTTATATACTATTACGTTATATCGTATAACGTTATATACTATTACGTTATAACGTATAACGTTATGTAGTATTACCTTATAACGTGTAACGTTATATACAATTACGTTATAACGTATAACGTTACATACTATTACGTTATAACGTATAACGTTATATACTATTACGTTATAACGTATAATGTTCTATACTATTACGTTATTACGTATAACGTTTAAGACTATTACGTACTAACGTATAACGGTATATACTATTACGTACTAACGAATACCGTTGTATACTATTACGTTATAACGTATAACGTTATATACAATTACGTTATAACGTATAACGTTATATATATTACGTTATAACGTATAATGTTCTATACTATTACGTTATTACGTATAACGTTTAAGACTATTACGTACTAACGTATAACGTTATATACTACTACGAACTAACGTATAACGTTATATACTATTACGTACTAACGGATAACGTTATATACTATTACGTACTAACGGATAACGTTATGTACTATTACGCAGTGACGTATAACCTTATATAATATTACGAACTAACGTATAACGTTATGTAATACTACGAACTAACGTATAACGTTATATACTATTACGTACTAACGGATAACGTTAATTAATATTACGTACTAACGTATAACGGTATATACTATTACGGTATAACGTATAACGTTATATACTATTACGTTATAACGTATAACGTTATATATATTACGTTATAGCGTATAACGTTATATACTATTACGCAATAACGTATAACGTTATATAATACTACGAACTAACGTATAACGTTATATACTATTACGGTATAACGTATAACGTTATATACTATTACGTTATAACGTATAACGTTATATACTATTACGTTATAACCTATAACGTTATATACTATTACGTTATATCGTATAACGTTATATACTATTACGTTATAACGTATAACGTTATGTAGTATTACCTTATAACGTGTAACGTTATATACAATTACGTTATAACGTATAACGTTATATACTATTACGTTATAACGTATAACGTTATATACTATTACGTTATAACGTATAACGTTCTATACTATTACGTTATTACGTATAACGTTTAATACTATTACGTACTAACGTATAACGGTATATACTATTACGTACTAATGAATACCGTTGTATACTATTACGTTATAACGTATAACGTTATATACAATTACGTTATAACGTATAACGTTATATACTATTACGAACTAACGTATAACGTTATATACCATTACGTACTAACGGATAACGTTATATACTATTACGTACTAACGGATAACGTTATGTACTATTACGCAGTGACGTATAACCTTATATAATATTACGAACTAACGTATAACGTTATGTAATACTACGAACTATCGTATAACGTTATGTAGTATTATCTTATAACGTGTAACGTTATATACAATTACGTTATAACGTATAACGTTATATACTATTACGTTATAACGTATAACGTTATATACTATTAAGTTATAACGTATAACGTTGTGTAATACTACGAACTAACGTATAACGTTATATACTATTACGGTATAACGTATAACGTTATATACTATTACGTTATAACGTATAACGTTATATACTATTACGTTATAACCTATAACGTTATATACTATTACGTTATATCGTATAACGTTATATACTATTACGTTATAACGTATAACGTTATGTAGTATTACCTTATAACGTGTAACGTTATATACAATTACGTTATAACGTATAACGTTACATACTATTACGTTATAACGTATAACGTTATATACTATTACGTTATAACGTATAATGTTCTATACTATTACGTTATTACGTATAACGTTTAAGACTATTACGTACTAACGTATAACGGTATATACTATTACGTACTAACGAATACCGTTGTATACTATTACGTTATAACGTATAACGTTATATACAATTACGTTATAACGTATAACGTTATATATATTACGTTATAACGTATAATGTTCTATACTATTACGTTATTACGTATAACGTTTAAGACTATTACGTACTAACGTATAACGTTATATACTACTACGAACTAACGTATAACGTTATATACTATTACGTACTAACGGATAACGTTATATACTATTACGTACTAACGGATAACGTTATGTACTATTACGCAGTGTCGTATAACCTTATATAATATTACGAACTAACGTATAACGTTATGTAATACTACGAACTAACGTATAACGTTATATACTATTACGTACTAACGGATAACGTTAATTAATATTACGTACTAACGTATAACGGTATATACTATTACGGTATAACGTATAACGTTATATACTATTACGTTATAACGTATAACGTTATATATATTACGTTATAGCGTATAACGTTATATACTATTACGCAATAACGTATAACGTTATATAATACTACGAACTAACGTATAACGTTATATACTATTACGGTATAACGTATAACGTTATATACTATTACGTTATAACGTATAACGTTATATACTATTACGTTATAACCTATAACGTTATATACTATTACGTTATATCGTATAACGTTATATACTATTACGTTATAACGTATAACGTTATGTAGTATTACCTTATAACGTGTAACGTTATATACAATTACGTTATAACGTATAACGTTACATACTATTACGTTATAACGTATAACGTTATATACTATTACGTTATAACGTATAACGTTCTATACTATTACGTTATTACGTATAACGTTTAATACTATTACGTACTAACGTATAACGGTATATACTATTACGTACTAACGAATACCGTTGTATACTATTATGTTATAACGTATAACGTTATATACAATTACGTTATAACGTATAACGTTATATATATTACGTTATAACGTATAACGTTATATACTATTACGTTATAACGTATAACGTTATATACTATTACGAACTAACGTATAACGTTATATACCATTACGTACTAACGGATAACGTTATATACTATTACGTACTAACGGATAACGTTATGTACTATTACGCAGTGACGTATAACCTTATATAATATTACGAACTAACGTATAACGTTATGTAATACTACGAACTAACGTATAACGTTATGTAGTATTATCTTATAACGTGTAACGTTATATACAATTACGTTATAACGTATAACGTTATATACTATTACGTTATAACGTATAACGTTATATACTATTAAGTTATAACGTATAACGTTGTGTAATACTACGAACTAACGTATAACGTTATATACTATTACGGTATAACGTATAACGTTATATACTATTACGTTATAACGTATAACGTTATATACTATTACGTTATATCGTATAACGTTATATACTATTACGTTATAACGTATAACGTTATGTAGTATTACCTTATAACGTGTAACGTTATATACAATTACGTTATAACGTATAACGTTACATACTATTACGTTATAACGTATAACGTTATATACTATTACGTTATAACGTATAACGTTCTATACTATTACGTTATTACGTATAACGTTTAATACTATTACGTACTAACGTATAACGGTATATACTATTACGTACTAACGAATACCGTTGTATACTATTACGTTATAACGTATAACGTTATATACAATTACGTTATAACGTATAACGTTATATATATTACGTTATAACGTATAACGTTATATACTATTACGTTATAACGTATAACGTTATATACTACTACGAACTAACGTATAACGTTATATACTATTACGTACTAACGGATAACGTTATATACTATTACGTACTAACGGATAACGTTATGTACTATTACGCAGTGACGTATAACCTTATATAATATTACGAACTAACGTATAACGTTATGTAATACTACGAACTAACGTATAACGTTATATACTATTACGTACTAACGGATAACGTTATATACTATTACGTTATAACGTATAACGTTATATACTATTACGTCATAACGTTTAACGTGATATACTATTACGTTATAACGTATAACATTATATACTATTACGTTATAACATATAACGTTATATACTATTATCTTATAACGTGTAACGTTATATACAATTACGTTATAACGTATAACGTTATATACTATTACGCAGTGACGTATAACCTTATATAATATTACGAACTAACGTATAACATTATGTAATACTACGAACTAACGTATAACGTTACATACTATTACGTTATAACGTATAACGTTATATACTATTACGTTATAACGTATAACGTTCTATACTATTACGTTATTACGTATAACGTTTAATACTATTACGTACTAACGTATAACGTTATATAATACTACGAACTAACGTATAACGTTTTATACTATTACGTAATAACGTATAACGTTATTTAGTATTACCTTATAGCGTATATCGTTATATACTATTACGTGATAACGTATAACGTTATATACTATTACGTTATAACGTATAACGTTCTATACTATTACGTTATTACGTATAACGTTTAATACTAATACGTACTAACGTATAACGTTATATATATTACGTTATAACGTATAACGTTATATACTATTACGTTATAACGTATAACGTTATATACTATTACGTACTAACGATTAACGTTATATACTATTACGTACTAACGTATAACGTTATATACTATTACGTACTAACGTATAACGTTATATACTATGACGTTATAACGTATAACGTTATATACTATTACGTTATAGCGTATAACGTTATATATCACTACGAACTAACGTATAACGTTATATACTATTACGGTATAACGTATAACGTTATATACTATTACGCTATAACGTATAACGTTATATATATTACGTTATAACGTATAACGTTTAATACTAATACGTACTAACGTATAACGTTATATATATTACGTTATAACGTATAACGTTATATACTATTACGTTATAACGTATAACGTTATATACTATTACGTACTAACGATTAACGTTATATACTATTACGTACTAACGTATAACGTTATATACTATTACGTACTAACGTATAACGTTATATAATATTACGTACTAACGTATAACGGTATATACTATTACGGTATAACGTATAACGTTATATACTATTACGTTATAACGTATAACGTTATATATATTACGTTATAGCGTATAACGTTATATACTATTACGCAATAACGTATAACGTTATATAATACTACGAACTAACGTATAACGTTATATAATAATACGAACTAACGTATAAAGTTATGTAGTATTATCTTATAACGTGTAACGTTATATACAATTACGTTATAACGTATAACGTTATATACTATTACGTTATAACTTATAACGTTATATACTATTAAGTTATAACGTATAACGTTGTGTAATACTACGAACTAACGTTTAACGTTATATACTATTACGGTATAACGTATAACGTTATATACTATTACGTTATAACGTATAACGTTATATACTATTACGTTATAACCTATAACGTTATATACTATTACGTTATAGCGTATAACGTTATATAACACTACGAACTAACGTATAACGTTATATACTATTACGGTAGAACGTATAACGTTATATACTATTACGTTATAACGTATAACGTTATATAATATTACGTACTAACGTATAACGTTATATACTATTTCGTAATATCGTATAACGTTATATGCTATTACGTACTAACGGATAACGTTATAGGCTATTATGTACTAACGAATAACGTTGTATACTATTACGTAACAACGTATAACGTTATGTAGTATTACCTTATAACGTGTAACGTTATATACAATTACGTTATAACGTATAACGTTACATACTATTACGTTATAACGTATAACGTAATATATTATTACATTATAACGTATAACGTTATATACTATTACGGTATAACGTATAACGTTATATACTATTACGTTATAACGTATAACGTTATATACTATTACGTTATAACCTATAACGTTATATACTATTACGTTATAGCGTATAACGTTGTGTAATACTACGAACTAACGTATAACGTTATATACTATTACGGTATAACGTATAACGTTATATACTATTACGTTATAACGTATAACGTTATATACTATTACGTTATAACCTATAACGTTATATACTATTACGTTATAGCGTATAACGTTATATAACACTACGAACTAACGTATAACGTTATATACTATTACGGTAGAACGTATAACGTTATATACTATTACGTTATAACGTATAACGTTATATAATATTACGTACTAACGTATAACGTTATATACTATTTCGTAATATCGTATAACGTTATATGCTATTACGTACTAACGGATAACGTTATAGGCTATTATGTACTAACGAATAACGTTGTATACTATTACGTAACAACGTATAACGTTATGTAGTATTACCTTATAACGTGTAACGTTATATACAATTACGTTATAACGTATAACGTTACATACTATTACGTTATAACGTATAACGTTATATACTATTACATTATAACGTATAACGTTATATACTATTACGTTATAACGTATGACGTTATATACTATTACGTACTAACGTATAACGTTATATACTATTTCGTAATATCGTATAAAGTTATATGCCATTACGTACTAACGGATAACGTTATATACTATTACGCAATAACGTATAACGTTATATAATACTACGAACTAACCTATAACGTTATATACTATTACGTTATATCGTATAACGTTATATACTATTACGTTATAACGTATAACGTTATGTAGTATTATCTTATATCGTATATCGTTATATACTATTACGTTATAACGTATAACGTTATATAATATTACGTTATAACGTATAACGTTCTATACTATTACGTTATTACGTATAACGTTTAATACTATTACGTACTAACGTATAACGGTATATACTATTACGTACTAACGAATACCGTTGTATACTATTACGTTATAACGTATAACGTTATATACAATTACGTTATAACGTATAACGTTATATATATTACGTTATAACGTATAACGTTATATACTATTACGTTATAACGTATGACGTTATATACTATTACGTACTAACGTATAACGTTATATACTATTTCGTAATATCGTATAAAGTTATATGCCATTACGTACTAACGGATAACGTTATATACTATTACGCAATAACGTATAACGTTATATACTATTACGTACTAACGATTAACGTTATATACTATTACATACTAACGGATAACATTATATACTATTACGCAGTGACGTATAACCTTATATAATATTGCGAACTAACGTATAACGTTATATAATACTACGAACTAACGTATAACGTTATATAATAATACGAACTAACGTATAAAGTTATGTAGTTTTATCTTATAACGTGTAACGTTATATACAATTACGTTATAACGTATAACGTTATATACTATTACGTTATAACGTATGACGTTATATACTATTAAGTTATAACGTATAACGTTGTGTAATACTACGAACTAACGTATAACGTTATATAGTATTACGTTATAACGTATAACGTTATATACTATTACGTTATAACGTATAACGTTATATACTATTACGTACTAACGAATAACGATATATACTATTACGTACTAACGGATAACGTTATATACTATTACGCAATAACGTATAACGTTATATAATACTACGAACTAACCTATAACGTTATATACTATTACGTTATATCGTATAACGTTATATACTATTACGTTATAACGTATAACGTTATGTAGTATTATCTTATATCGTATATCGTTATATACTATTACGTTATAACGTATAACGTTATATAATATTACGTTATAACGTATAACGTTCTATACTATTACGTTATTACGTATAACGTTTAATACTATTACGTACTAACGTATAACGGTATATACTATTACGTACTAACGAATACCGTTGTATACTATTACGTTATAACGTATAACGTTATATACAATTACGTTATAACGTATAACGTTATATATATTACGTTATAACGTATAACGTTATATACTATTACGTTATAACGTATAACGTTATATACTATTACGTTATAACGTATGACGTTATATACTATTACGTACTAACGTATAACGTTATATACTATTTCGTAATATCGTATAAAGTTATATGCCATTACGTACTAACGGATAACGTTATATACTATTACGCAATAACGTATAACGTTATATACTATTACGTACTAACGATTAACGTTATATATTATTACATACTAACGGATAACGTTATATACTATTACGCAGTGACGTATAACCTTATATAATATTGCGAACTAACGTATAACGTTATATAATACTACGAACTAACGTATAACGTTATATAATAATACGAACTAACGTATAAAGTTATGTAGTATTATCTTATAACGTGTAACGTTATATACAATTACGTTATAACGTATAACGTTATATACTATTACGTTATAACGTATGACGTTATATACTATTAAGTTATAACGTATAACGTTGTGTAATACTACGAACTAACGTATAACGTTATATAGTATTACGTTATAACGTATAACGTTATATACTATTACGTTATAACGTATAACGTTATATACTATTACGTTATAACGTATAACGTTATATACTATTACGTTATAACGTATAACGTTATATAATACTACGAACTAACGTATAACGTTATATACTATTACGGTAGAACGTATAACGTTATATACTATTACGTTATAACGTATAACGTTATATAATATTACGTACTAACGTATAACGTTATATACTATTTCGTAATATCGTATAACGTTATATGCTATTACGTACTAACGGATAACGTTATATACTATTACGCAATAACGTATAACGTTATATAATACTACGAACTAACCTATAACGTTATATACTATTACGTTATATCGTATAACGTTATATACTATTACGTTATAACGTATAACGTTATGTAGTATTATCTTATATCGTATATCGTTATATACTATTACGTTGTAACGTATAACGTTATATAATATTACGTTATAACGTATAACGTTCTATACTATTACGTTATTACGTATAACGTTATATACTATTACGTTATAACGTATAACGTTATATACTATTACGTTATAACGTATAACGTTATATACTATTACGTTATAACGTATAACGTTATATAATACTACGAACTAACGTATAACGTTATATACTATTACGGTAGAACGTATAACGTTATATACTATTACGTTATAACGTATAACGTTATATAATATTACGTACTAACGTATAACGTTATATACTATTTCGTAATATCGTATAACGTTATATGCTATTACGTACTAACGGATAACGTTATAGGCTATTATGTACTAACGAATAACGTTGTATACTATTACGTAACAACGTATAACGTTATGTAGTATTACCTTATAACGTGTAACGTTATATACAATTACGTTATAACGTATAACGTTACATACTATTACGTTATAACGTATAACGTTATATACTATTACATTATAACGTATAACGTTATATACTATTACGGTATAACGTATAACGTTATATACTATTACGTTATAACGTATAACGTTATATACTATTACGTTATAACCTATAACGTTATATACTATTACGTTATAGCGTATAACGTTGTGTAATACTACGAACTAACGTATAACGTTATATACTATTACGGTATAACGTATAACGTTATATACTATTACGTACTTGCGAATAACGTTATATACTATTATGTACTAACGAATAACGTTGTATACTATTACGTAACAACGTATAACGTTATATACTATTATGTACTAACGAATAACGTTGTATACTATTACGTAACAACGTATAACGTTATGTAGTATTACCTTATAACGTATAACGTTATATACTATTACGTTATAACGTATAACGTTACACACTATTACGTTATAATGTATAACGTTAGATACTATTAGTTCATAATGTATAACGTTAGATACTATTACGTACTAACGAATAACGTTATATACTATTACGTACTAACGGATAACGTTATATACTATTACGCAATAACGTATAACGTTATATAATACTACGAACTAACCTATAACGTTATATACTATTACGTTATATCGTATAACGTTATATACTATTACGTTATAACGTATAACGTTATGTAGTATTATCTTATAACGTATATCGTTATATACTATTACGTTATAACGTATAACGTTATATACTATTACGTTATAACGTATAACGTTCTATAATATTACGTTATTACGTATAACGTTTAATACTATTACGTACTAACGTATAACGGTATATACTATTACGTACTAACGAATACCGTTGTATACTATTACGTTATAACGTATAACGTTATATACAATTACGTTATAACGTATAACGTTATATATATTACGTTATAACGTATAACGTTATATACTATTACGTACTAACGATTAACGTTATATACTATTACGTACTAACAAATAACGTTATATACTATTACGCAGTGACGTATAACCTTATATAATATTGCGAACTAATGTATAACGTTATATAATACTACGAACTAACGTATAACGTTATATACAATTACGTTATAACGTATAACGTTATATACTATTACGTCATAACGTATAACGTGATATACTATTACGTACTAACGTATAACGGTATATACTATTACGTTCTAACGAATAACGTTGTATACTATTACGTTATAATGTATAACGTTGTATACTATTACGTTATAACGTATAACGTTATATAATACTACGTACTAACCTATACCGTTATATACTATTGCGTAATATCGTATAACGTTATATGCCATTACGTATTAACGGATAACGATATATACTATTACGTTATAACGTATAACGTTATATACTATTACGTTATAACGTATAACGTTATATACTATTACGTTATAACGTATAACGTTATATACTATTACGTTATAACGTATAACGTTATATACTATTACGTTATAACGTATAACGTTATATACTATTACGAACTAACGTATAACGTTATATACTATTACGTACTAACGGATAACGTTATATACTATTACGCAATAACGTATAACCTTACATAATAATACGGACTAACGTATAACGTTACATATTACTACGAACTAACGTATAACGTTTTATACTATTTCGTAATATCGTATAACGTTATATGCTATTACGTACTAACGGATAACGTTATAGGCTATTATGTACTAACGAATAACGTTGTATACTATTACGTAACAACGTATAACGTTATGTAGTATTACCTTATAACGTGTAACGTTATATACAATTACGTTATAACGTATAACGTTACATACTATTACGTTATAACCTATAACGTTATATACTATTACATTATAACGTATAACGTTATATACTATTACGTTATAACGTATGACGTTATATACTATTACGTACTAACGTATAACGTTATATACTATTTCGTAATATCGTATAAAGTTATATGCCATTACGTACTAACGGATAACGTTATATACTATTACGCAATAACGTATAACGTTATATAATACTACGAACTAACCTATAACGTTATATACTATTACGTTATATCGTATAACGTTATATACTATTACGTTATAACGTATAACGTTATGTAGTATTATCTTATATCGTATATCGTTATATACTATTACGTTATAACGTATAACGTTATATAATATTACGTTATAACATATAACGTTCTATACTATTACGTTATTACGTATAACGTTTAATACTATTACGTACTAACGTATAACGGTATATACTATTACGTAGTAACGAATACCGTTGTATACTATTACGTTATAACGTATAACGTTATATACAATTACGTTATAACGTATAACGTTATATATATTACGTTATAACGTATAACGTTATATACTATTACGTTATAACGTATAACGTTATATACTATTACGTTATAACGTATGACGTTATATACTATTACGTACTAACGTATAACGTTATATACTATTTCGTAATATCGTATAAAGTTATATGCCATTACGTACTAACGGATAACGTTATATACTATTACGCAATAACGTATAACGTTATATACTATTACGTACTAACGATTAACGTTATATATTATTACATACTAACGGATAACGTTATATACTATTACGCAGTGACGTATAACCTTATATAATATTGCGAACTAACGTATAACGTTATATAATACTACGAACTAACGTATAACGTTATATAATAATACGAACTAACGTATAAAGTTATGTAGTATTATCTTATAACGTGTAACGTTATATACAATTACGTTATAACGTATAACGTTATATACTATTACGTTATAACGTATGACGTTATATACTATTAAGTTATAACGTATAACGTTGTGTAAAACTACGAACTAACGTATAACGTTATATAGTATTACGTTATAACGTATAACGTTATATACTATTACGTTATAACGTATAACGTTATATACTATTACGTTATAACGTATAACGTTATATAATACTACGAACTAACGTATAACGTTATATACTATTACGGTAGAACGTATAACGTTATATACTATTACGTTATAACGTATAACGTTATATAATATTACGTACTAACGTATAACGTTATATACTATTTCGTAATATCGTATAACGTTATATGCTATTACGTACTAACGGATAACGTTATATACTATTACGCAATAACGTATAACGTTATATAATACTACGAACTAACCTATAACGTTATATACTATTACGTTATATCGTATAACGTTATATACTATTACGTTATAACGTATAACGTTATGTAGTATTATCTTATATCGTATATCGTTATATACTATTACGTTGTAACGTATAACGTTATATAATATTACGTTATAACGTATAACGTTCTATACTATTACGTTATTACGTATAACGTTATATACTATTACGTTATAACGTATAACGTTATATACTATTACGTTATAACGTATAACGTTATATACTATTACGTTATAACGTATAACGTTATATAATACTACGAACTAACGTATAACGTTATATACTATTACGGTAGAACGTATAACGTTATATACTATTACGTTATAACGTATAACGTTATATAATATTACGTACTAACGTATAACGTTATATACTATTTCGTAATATCGTATAACGTTATATGCTATTACGTACTAACGGATAACGTTATAGGCTATTATGTACTAACGAATAACGTTGTATACTATTACGTAACAACGTATAACGTTATGTAGTATTACCTTATAACGTGTAACGTTATATACAATTACGTTATAACGTATAACGTTACATACTATTACGTTATAACGTATAACGTTATATACTATTACATTATAACGTATAACGTTATATACTATTACGGTATAACGTATAACGTTATATACTATTACGTTATAACGTATAACGTTATATACTATTACGTTATAACCTATAACGTTATATACTATTACGTTATAGCGTATAACGTTGTGTAATACTACGAACTAACGTATAACGTTATATACTATTACGGTATAACGTATAACGTTATATACTATTACGTACTTGCGAATAACGTTATATACTATTATGTACTAACGAATAACGTTGTATACTACTACGTAACAACGTATAACGTTATATACTATTATGTAGTAACGTATAACGTTATATACTATTACGTAACAACGTATAACGTTATGTAGTATTACCTTATAACGTATAACGTTATATACTATTACGTTATAACGTATAACGTTACATACTATTACGTTATAACGTATAACGTTATATACTATTAGTTCATAACGTATAACGTTATATACTATTACGTACTAACGAATAACGTTATATACTATTACGTACTAACGGATAACGTTATATACTATTACGCAATAACGTATAACGTTATATAATACTACGAACTAACCTATAACGTTATATACTATTACGTTATATCGTATAACGTTATATACTATTACGTTATAACGTATAACGTTATGTAGTATTATCTTATAACGTATATCGTTATATACTATTACGTTATAACGTATAACGTTATATACTATTACGTTATAACGTATAACGTTCTATAATATTACGTTATTACGTATAACGTTTAATACTATTACGTACTAACGTATAACGGTATATACTATTACGTACTAACGAATACCGTTGTATACTATTACGTTATAACGTATAACGTTATATACAATTACGTTATAACGTATAACGTTATATATATTACGTTATAACGTATAACGTTATATACTATTACGTACTAACGATTAACGTTATATACTATTACGTACTAACAAATAACGTTATATACTATTACGCAGTGACGTATAACCTTATATAATATTGCGAACTAATGTATAACGTTATATAATACTACGAACTAACGTATAACGTTATATACAATTACGTTATAACGTATAACGTTATATACTATTACGTCATAACGTATAACGTGATATACTATTACGTACTAACGTATAACGGTATATACTATTACGTACTAACGAATAACGTTGTATACTATTACGTTATAATGTATAACGTTGTATACTATTACGTTATAACGTATAACGTTATATAATACCTACGTACTAACCTATACCGTTATATACTATTGCGTAATATCGTATAACGTTATATGCCATTACGTATTAACGGATAACGATATATACTATTACGTTATAACGTATAACGTTATATACTATTACGTTATAACGTATAACGTTATATACTATTACGTTATAACGTATAACGTTATATACTATTACGTTATAACGTATAACGTTATATACTATTACGAACTAACGTATAACGTTATATACTATTACGTACTAACGGATAACGTTATATACTATTACGCAATAACGTATAACCTTACATAATAATACGGACTAACGTATAACGTTACATATTACTACGAACTAACGTATAACGTTTTATACTATTTCGTAATATCGTATAACGTTATATGCTATTACGTACTAACGGATAACGTTATAGGCTATTATGTACTAACGAATAACGTTGTATACTATTACGTAACAACGTATAACGTTATGTAGTATTACCTTATAACGTGTAACGTTATATACAATTACGTTATAACGTATAACGTTACATACTATTACGTTATAACCTATAACGTTATATACTATTACATTATAACGTATAACGTTATATACTATTACGTTATAACGTATGACGTTATATACTATTACGTACTAACGCATAACGTTATATACTATTTCGTAATATCGTATAAAGTTATATGCCATTACGTACTAACGGATAACGTTATATACTATTACGCAATAACGTATAACGTTATATAATACTACGAACTAACCTATAACGTTATATACTATTACGTTATATCGTATAACGTTATATACTATTACGTTATAACGTATAACGTTATGTAGTATTATCTTATATCGTATATCGTTATATACTATTACGTTATAACGTATAACGTTATATAATATTACGTTATAACGTATAACGTTCTATACTATTACGTTATTACGTATAACGTTTAATACTATTACGTACTAACGTATAACGGTATATACTATTACGTACTAACGAATACCGTTGTATACTATTACGTTATAACGTATAACGTTATATACAATTACGTTATAACGTATAACGTTATATATATTACGTTATAACGTATAACGTTATATACTATTACGTTATAACGTATAACGTTATATACTATTACGTTATAACGTATGACGTTATATACTATTACGTACTAACGTATAACGTTATATACTATTTCGTAATATCGTATAAAGTTATATGCCATTACGTACTAACGGATAACGTTATATACTATTACGCAATAACGTATAACGTTATATACTATTACGTACTAACGATTAACGTTATATAATATTACATACTAACGGATAACGTTATATACTATTACGCAGTGACGTATAACCTTATATAATATTGCGAACTAACGTATAACGTTATATAATACTACGAACTAACGTATAACGTTATAAAATAATACGAACTAACGTATAAAGTTATGTAGTATTATCTTATAACGTGTAACGTTATATACAATTACGTTATAACGTATAACGTTATATACTATTACGTTATAACGTATGACGTTATATACTATTAAGTTATAACGTATAACGTTGTGTAATACTACGAACTAACGTATAACGTTATATAGTATTACGTTATAACGTATAACGTTATATAGTATTACGTTATAACGTATAACGTTATATACTATTACGTTATAACGTATAACGTTATATACTATTACGTTATAACGTACAACGTTATATAATACTACGAACTAACCTATAACGTTATATACTATTACGTTATATCGTATAACGTTATATACTATTACGTTATAACGTATAACGTTACATACTATTACGTTATAACGTATAACGTTATATACTATTACGTTATAACGTATAACGTTCTATACTATTACGTTATTACGTATAACGTTTAATACTATTACGTACTAACGTATAACGGTATATACTATTACGTACTAACGAATATCGTTGTATACTATTACGTTATAACGTATAACGTTATATACAATTACGTTATAACGTATAACGTTATATATATTACGTTATAACGTATAACGTTATATACTATTACGTTATAACGTATAACGTTATATACTATTACGAACTAACGTATAACGTTATATACCATTACGTACTAACGGATAACGTTATATACTATTACGTACTAACGGATAACGTTATGTACTATTACGCAGTGACGTATAACCTTATATAATATTACGAACTAACGTATAACGTTATGTAATACTACGAACTAACGTATAACGTTATGTAGTATTATCTTATAACGTGTAACGTTATATACAATTACGTTATAACGTATAACGTTATATACTATTACGTTATAACGTATAACGTTATATATATTACGTTATAACGTATAACGTTGTGTAATACTACGAACTAACGTATAACGTTATATACTATTACGGTATAACGTATAACGTTATATACTATTACGTTATAACCTATAACGTTATATACTATTACGTTATATCGTATAACGTTATATACTATTACGTTATAACGTATAACGTTATGTAGTATTACCTTATAACGTGTAACGTTATATACAATTACGTTATTACGTATAACGTTACATACTATTACGTTATAACGTATAACGTTATATACTATTACGTTATAACGTATAACGTTCGATACTATTTCGTAATATCGTATAAAGTTATATGCCATTACGTACTAACGGATAACGTTATATACTATTACGCAATAACGTATAACGTTATATAATACTACGAACTAACCTATAACGTTATATACTATTACGTTATATCGTATAACGTTATATACTATTACGTTATAACGTATAACGTTATGTAGTATTATCTTATATCGTATATCGTTATATACTATTACGTTATAACGTATAACGTTATATAATATTACGTTATAACGTATAACGTTCTATACTATTACGTTATTACGTATAACGTTTAATACTATTACGTACTAACGTATAACGGTATATACTATTACGTACTAACGAATACCGTTGTATACTATTACGTTATAACGTATAACGTTATATACAATTACGTTATAACGTATAACGTTATATATATTACGTTATAACGTATAACGTTATATACTATTACGTTATAACGTATAACGTTATATACTATTACGTTATAACGTATGACGTTATATACTATTACGTACTAACGTATAACGTTATATACTATTTCGTAATATCGTATAAAGTTATATGCCATTACGTACTAACGGATAACGTTATATACTATTACGCAATAACGTATAACGTTATATACTATTACGTACTAACGATTAACGTTATATAATATTACATACTAACGGATAACGTTATATACTATTACGCAGTGACGTATAACCTTATATAATATTGCGAACTAACGTATAACGTTATATAATACTACGAACTAACGTATAACGTTATATAATAATACGAACTAACGTATAAAGTTATGTAGTATTATCTTATAACGTGTAACGTTATATACAATTACGTTATAACGTATAACGTTATATACTATTACGTTATAACGTATGACGTTATATACTATTAAGTTATAACGTATAACGTTGTGTAATACTACGAACTAACGTATAACGTTATATAGTATTACGTTATAACGTATAACGTTATATAGTATTACGTTATAACGTATAACGTTATATACTATTACGTTATAACGTATAACGTTATATACTATTACGTTATAACGTACAACGTTATATAATACTACGAACTAACCTATAACGTTATATACTATTACGTTATATCGTATAACGTTATATACTATTACGTTATAACGTATAACGTTATGTAGTATTATCTTATATCGTATATCGTTATATACTATTACGTTGTAACGTATAACGTTATATAATATTACGTTATAACGTATAACGTTCTATACTATTACGTTATTACGTATAACGTTATATACTATTACGTTATAACGTATAACGTTATATACTATTACGTTATAACGTATAACGTTATATACTATTACGTTATAACGTATAACGTTATATACTATTACGTTATAACGTATAACGTTATATAATACTACGAACTAACGTATAACGTTATATACTATTACGGTAGAACGTATAACGTTATATACTATTACGTTATAACGTATAACGTTATATAATATTACGTACTAACGTATAACGTTATATACTATTTCGTAATATCGTATAACGTTATATGCTATTACGTACTAACGGATAACGTTATAGGCTATTATGTACTAACGAATAACGTTGTATACTATTACGTAACAACGTATAACGTTATGTAGTATTACCTTATAACGTGTAACGTTATATACAATTACGTTATAACGTATAACGTTATATACTATTACATTATAACGTATAACGTTATATACTATTACGGTATAACGTATAACGTTATATACTATTACGTTATAACGTATAACGTTATATACTATTACGTTATAACCTATAACGTTATATACTATTACGTTATAGCGTATAACGTTGTGTAATACTACGAACTAACGTATAACGTTATATACTATTATGGTATAACGTATAACGTTATATACTATTACGTACTTGCGAATAACGTTATATACTATTATGTACTAACGAATAACGTTGTATACTATTACGTAACAACGTATAACGTTATATACTATTATGTACTAACGAATAACGTTGTATACTATTACGTAACAATGTATAACGTTATGTAGTATTACCTTATAACGTATAACGTTATATACTATTACGTTATAACGTATAACGTTACATACTATTACGTTATAACGTATAACGTTATATACTATTACGTTATAACGTATAACGTTATATACTATTACGTACTAACGAATAACGTTATATACTATTACGTACTAACGGATAACGTTATATACTATTACGCAATAACGTATAACGTTATATAATACTACGAACTAACCTATAACGGTATATACTATTACGTACTAACGAATAACGTTGTATACTATTACGTTATAATGTATAACGTTGTATACTATTACGTTATAACGTATAACGTTATATAATACTACGTACTAACCTATACCGTTATATACTATTGCGTAATATCGTATAACGTTATATGCCATTACGTATTAACGGATAACGATATATACTATTACGTTATAACGTATAACGTTATATACTATTACGTTATAACGTATAACGTTATATACTATTACGTTATAACGTATAACGTTATATACTATTACGTTATAACGTATAACGTTATATACTATTACGTTATAACGTATAACGTTATATACTATTACGTTATAACGTATAACGTTATATACTATTACGAACTAACGTATAACGTTATATACTATTACGTACTAACGGATAACGTTATATACTATTACGCAATAACGTATAACCTTACATAATAATACGGACTAACGTATAACGTTACATATTACTACGAACTAACGTATAACGTTTTATACTATTTCGTAATATCGTATAACGTTATATGCTATTACGTACTAACGGATAACGTTATAGGCTATTATGTACTAACGAATAACGTTGTATACTATTACGTAACAACGTATAACGTTATGTAGTATTACCTTATAACGTGTAACGTTATATACAATTACGTTATAACGTATAACGTTACATACTATTACGTTATAACGTATAACGTTATATACTATTACATTATAACGTATAACGTTATATACTATTACGGTATAACGTATAACGTTATATACTATTACGTTATAACGTATAACGTTATATACTATTACGTTATAACCTATAACGTTATATACTATTACGTTATAGCGTATAACGTTGTGTAGTACTACGAACTAACGTATAACGTTATATACTATTACGGTATAACGTATAACGTTATATACTATTACGTTATAACGTATAACGTTATATACTATTACGTTATAACCTATAACGTTATATACTATTACGTTATAGCGTATAACGTTATATAACACTACGAACTAACGTATAACGTTATATACTATTACGGTAGAACGTATAACGTTATATACTATTACGTTATAACGTATAACGTTATATAATATTACGTACTAACGTATAACGTTATATACTATTACGGTATAACGTATAACGTTATATACTATTACGTTATAACGTATAACACTATATATATTACGTTATAACGTATAACGTTATATACTATTACGCAATAACGTATAACGTTATATAATACTACGAACTAACGTATAACGTTATATAATAATACGAACTAACGTATAAAGTTATGTAGTATTATCTTATATCGTGTAACGTTATATACAATTACGTTATAACGTATAACGTTATATACTATTACGTTATAACGTATAACGTTATATACTATTGAGTTATAACGTATAACGTTGTGTAATACTACGAACTAACGTATAACGTTATATACTATTACGTTATAACGTATAACGTTATATACTATTACGTACTAACGAATAACGTTATATACTATTACGTACTAACGGATAACGTTATATACTATTACGCAATAACGTATAACGTTATATAATACTACGAACTAACCTATAACGTTATATACTATTACGTTATATCGTATAACGTTATATACTATTACGTTATAACGTAAAAAATTATGTAGTATTATCTTATAACGTATATCGTTATATACTATTACGTTATAACGTATAACGTTACATACTATAACGTTATGACGTATAACGTTATATATATTACGTTATAACGTATAACGTTATATACTATTACGTTATAACGTATAACGTTATATACTATTACGTACTAACGATTAACGTTATATACTATTACGTACTAACGGATAACGTTATATACTATTACGCAGTGACGTATAACGTTATATAATATTACGAACTAACGTATAACGTTATATAATACTACGAACTAACGTATAACGTTATATACTATCACGTTATAACGTATAACGTTATATACTATTACGTTATAGCGTATAACGTTATATAACACTACGATCTAACGTATAACGTTATATACTATTACGGTATAACGTATAACGTTATATACTATTACGTACTAACGAATAACGTTATATACTATTACGTACTAACGGATAACGTTATATACTATTACGCAATAACGTATAACGTTATATAATACTACGAACTAACCTATAACGTTATATACTATTACGTTATATCGTATAACGTTATATACTATTACGTTATAACGTAAAAAGTTATGTAGTATTATCTTATAACGTATATCGTTATATACTATTACGTTATAACGTATAACGTTACATACTATAACGTTATGACGTATAACGTTATATATATTACGTTATAACGTATAACGTTATATACTATTACGTTATAACGTATAACGTTATATACTATTACGTACTAACGATTAACGTTATATACTATTACGTACTAACGGATAACGTTATATACTATTACGCAGTGACGTATAACGTTATATAATATTACGAACTAACGTATAACGTTATATAATACTACAAACAAACGTATAACGTTATATACTATCACGTTATAACGTATAACGTTATATACTATTACGTTATAGCGTATAACGTTATATAACACTACGAACTAACGTATAACGTTATATACTATTACGGTATAACGTATAACGTTATATACTATTACGTTATAACGTATAACACTATATATATTACGTTATAACGTATAACGTTATATACTATTACGCAATAACGTATAACGTTATATAATACTACGAACTAACGTATAACGTTATATAATAATACGAACTAACGTATAAAGTTATGTAGTATTATCTTATATCGTGTAACGTTATATACAATTACGTTATAACGTATATCGTTATATACTATTACGTTATAACGTATAACGTTATATACTATTGAGTTATAACGTATAACGTTGTGTAATACTACGAACTAACGTATAACGTTATATACTATTACGTTATAACGTATAACGTTATATACTATTACGTACTAACGAATAACGTTATATACTATTACGTACTAACGGATAACGTTATATACTATTACGCAATAACGTATAACGTTATATAATACTACGAACTAACCTATAACGTTATATACTATTACGTTATATCGTATAACGTTATATACTATTACGTTATAACGTATAACGTATAACGTTATATACTATTACGTACTAACGTATAACGTTATATACTATTGTGTACTAACGAATAACGTTGTATACTATTACGTAACAACGTATAACGTTATGTAGTATTACCTTATAACGTACAACGTTATCTACAATTACGTTATAACGTATAACGTTACATACTATTACGTTATAACGTATAACGTTATATACTATTACATTATAACGTATAACGTTATATACTATTACGTACTAACGAATAACGTTATATACTATTACGTACTAACGGATAACGTTATATACTATTACGCAATAACGTATAACGTTATATAATACTACGAACTAACCTATAACGTTATATACTATTACGTTATATCGTATAACGTTATATACTATTACGTTATAACGTATAACGTTACATACTATTACGTTATAACGTATAACGTTATATACTATTACGGTATAACGTATAACGTTATATACTATTACGTACTAACGATTAACGTTATATACTATTACGTACTAACGTATAACGTTATATACTATTACGTACTAACGGATAACGTTATATACTATTACGCAATAACGTATAACGTTATATAATACTACGAACTAACCTATAACGTTATATACTATTACGTTATAACGTATAACGTTATATACTATTAAGTTATAACGTATAACGTTGTGTAATACTACGAACTAACGTATAACGTTATATACTATTTCGTAATATCGTATAAAGTTATATGCCATTACGTACTAACGGATAACGTTATATACTATTACGTTATAACGTATAACGTTATATACTATTACGTTATAACGTATAACGTTATATACTATTACGTACTAACGTATAACGTTATATACTATTATGTACTAACGAATAACGTTGTATACTATTACGTAACAACGTATAACGTTATGTAGTATTACCTTATAACGTACAACGTTATATACAATTACGTTATAACGTATAACGTTACATACTATTACGTTACAACGAATAACGTTATATACTATTACATTATAACGTATAACGTTATATACTATTACGTACTAACGAATAACGTTATATACTATTACGTACTAACGGATAACGTTATATACTATTACGCAATAACGTATAACGTTATATAATACTACGAACTAACGTATAACGTTATATACTATCACGTTATAACGTATAACGTTATATACTATTACGTTATAGCGTATAACGTTATATAACACTACGAACTAACGTATAACGTTATATACTATTACGGTATAACGTATAACGTTATATACTATTACGTTATAACGTATAACACTATATATATTACGTTATAACGTATAACGTTATATACTATTACGCAATAACGTATAACGTTATATAATACTACGAACTAACGTATAACGTTATATAATAATACGAACTAACGTATAAAGTTATGTAGTATTATCTTATAACGTGTAACGTTATATACAATTACGTTATAACGTATAACGTTATATACTATTACGTTATAACGTATAACGTTATATACTATTAAGTTATAACGTATAACGTTGTGTAATACTACGAACTAACGTATAACGTTATATACTATTACGTTATAACGTATAACGTTATATACTATTACGTTATAACGTATAACGTTATATACTATTACGTACTAACGTATAACGTTATATACTATTAGGTACTAACGAATAACGTTGTATACTATTACGTAACAACGTATAACGTTATGTAGTATTACCTTATAACGTACAACGTTATATACAATTACGTTATAACGTATAACGTTACATACTATTACGTTATAACGAATAACGTTATATACTATTACATTATAACGTATAACGTTATATACTATTACATTATAACGTATAAAGTTATATACTATTACGTACTAACGAATAACGTTATATACTATTACGTACTAACGGATAACGTTATATACTATTACGCAATAACGTATAACGTTATATAATACTACGAACTAACCTATAACGTTATATACTATTACGTTATATCGTATAACGTTATATACTATTACGTTATAACGTAAAAAGTTATGTAGTATTATCTTATAACGTATATCGTTATATACTATTACGTTATAACGTATAACGTTACATACTATAACGTTATGACGTATAACGTTATATATATTACGTTATAACGTATAACGTTATATACGATTACGTTATAACGTATAACGTTATATACTATTATGTACTAACGATTAACGTTATATACTATTACGTACTAACGGATAACGTTATATACTATTACGCAGTGACGTATAACGTTATATAATATTACGAACTAACGTATAACGTTATATAATACTACGAACTAACGTATAACGTTATATACTATCACGTTATAACGTATAACGTTATATACTATTACGTTATAGCGTATAACGTTATATAACACTACGAACTAACGTATAACGTTATATACTATTACGGTATAACGTATAACGTTATATACTATTACGTACTAACGGATAACGTTATATACTATTACGCAATAACGTATAACGTTATATAATACTACGAACTAACCTATAACGTTATATACTATTACGTTATAACGTATAACGTTATATACTATTAAGTTATAACGTATAACGTTGTGTAATACTACGAACTAACGTATAACGTTATATACTATTTCGTAATATCGTATAAAGTTATATGCCATTACGTACTAACGGATAACGTTATATACTATTACGTTATAACGTATAACGTTATATACTATTACGTTATAACGTATAACGTTATATACTATTACGTACTAACGTATAACGTTATATACTATTATGTACTAACGAATAACGTTGTATACTATTACGTAACAACGTATAACGTTATGTAGTATTACCTTATAACGTACAACGTTATATACAATTACGTTATAACGTATAACGTTACATACTATTACGTTACAACGAATAACGTTATATACTATTACATTATAACGTATAACGTTATATACTATTACGTACTAACGAATAACGTTATATACTATTACGTACTAACGGATAACGTTATATACTATTACGCAATAACGTATAACGTTATATAATACTACGAACTAACGTATAACGTTATATACTATCACGTTATAACGTATAACGTTATATACTATTACGTTATAGCGTATAACGTTATATAACACTACGAACTAACGTATAACGTTATATACTATTACGGTATAACGTATAACGTTATATACTATTACGTTATAACGTATAACACTATATATATTACGTTATAACGTATAACGTTATATACTATTACGCAATAACGTATAACGTTATATAATACTACGAACTAACGTATAACGTTATATAATAATACGAACTAACGTATAAAGTTATGTAGTATTATCTTATAACGTGTAACGTTATATACAATTACGTTATAACGTATAACGTTATATACTATTACGTTATAACGTATAACGTTATATACTATTAAGTTATAACGTATAACGTTGTGTAATACTACGAACTAACGTATAACGTTATATACTATTACGTTATAACGTATAACGTTATATACTATTACGTTATAACGTATAACGTTATATACTATTACGTACTAACGTATAACGTTATATACTATTAGGTACTAACGAATAACGTTGTATACTATTACGTAACAACGTATAACGTTATGTAGTATTACCTTATAACGTACAACGTTATATACAATTACGTTATAACGTATAACGTTACATACTATTACGTTATAACGAATAACGTTATATACTATTACATTATAACGTATAACGTTATATACTATTACATTATAACGTATAAAGTTATATACTATTACGTACTAACGAATAACGTTATATACTATTACGTACTAACGGATAACGTTATATACTATTACGCAATAACGTATAACGTTATATAATACTACGAACTAACCTATAACGTTATATACTATTACGTTATATCGTATAACGTTATATACTATTACGTTATAACGTAAAAAGTTATGTAGTATTATCTTATAACGTATATCGTTATATACTATTACGTTATAACGTATAACGTTACATACTATAACGTTATGACGTATAACGTTATATATATTACGTTATAACGTATAACGTTATATACGATTACGTTATAACGTATAACGTTATATACTATTATGTACTAACGATTAACGTTATATACTATTACGTACTAACGGATAACGTTATATACTATTACGCAGTGACGTATAACGTTATATAATATTACGAACTAACGTATAACGTTATATAATACTACGAACTAACGTATAACGTTATATACTATCACGTTATAACGTATAACGTTATATACTATTACGTTATAGCGTATAACGTTATATAACACTACGAACTAACGTATAACGTTATATACTATTACGGTATAACGTATAACGTTATATACTATTACGTAATAACGTATAACGCTATATAATACTACGAACCAACGTATAACGTTATATAATAATACGAACTAACGTATAAAGTTATGTAGTATTATCTTATAACGTGTAACGTTATATAAAATTACGTTATAACGTATAACGTTATATACTATTACGTTATAACGTATAACGTTATATACTATTAAGTTATAACGTATAACGTTGTGTAATACTACGAACTAACGTATAACGTTATATACTATTACGTTATAACGTATAACGTTATATACTATTACGTTATAACGTATAACGTTATATACTATTACGTACTAACGTATAACGTTATATACTATTATGTACTAACGAATAACGTTGTATACTATTACGTAACAACGTATAACGTTATGTAGTATTACCTTATAACGTACAACGTTATATACAATTACGTTATAACGTATAACGTTACATACTATTACGTACTAACGAATAACGTTATATACTATTACGTACTAACGGATAACGTTATATACTATTACGCAATAACGTATAACGTTATATAATACTACGAACTAACCTATAACGTTATATACTATTACGTTATATCGTATAACGTTATATACTATTACGTTATAACCTACAGTAGCGGACAAAAGTTTAAGACGATGATTTGTAAACCGGATTACAAACATCTTATACGCATATTGTTCTTCTATTCGGTTTGTCTCTTTGGAATAACGTAGCTGTATGTTTGACCTTCGTAACCTCAGACAGTCAGTTGTTAAATACAAACAATGTAGGAGTTACAACAGTTAGTTACCGCCTAGCACTTGGAAACAGTGGACATTAGTTTAAGACGATCTGTGTAAAACGTGAGTACGAGTACAGTTTTTGAACATTTTGATTCTGGAATGTCAAAATCATTGTTTAGTGTACCTTTTATTGCTTAAAATTCATTTAGGTAGGAACAGACTATGGGTAAATCAAAGAATTTACTTGAAAACGAAAGGGAACAAATCGTAAGGCTGCGAAAGCAAAGTAAAACCTTCACCGAAATAGCAAATATAGTGAACAGGTCAGAAACAGCTTGTAAACAAGCTTGGTATAAATTTTTAAAGACAGGCATGTATTGCGATCAACCGAAAAACGGAAGACCACGGAAAACAACACCGAAAATGGATCGCCGGATTCATCGATTGAGCGAAAAGGATCGTTTTCGTAGTGCAAATAATATTGCTGCGGAGATAAACTATGAAAACGATACACAAATTAGTGCTAGAACTGTTAGGAGAAGATTAGAAGACTTTAACTTAAGAGGACGAAAACCCCAAAAGAAACCACTGCTGAGTTCTAGGAATCGAAAAAGACGACTTGCATTTGCTAAAGCTCATAAGCATTGGACAAGTGAAGATTGGCAAAAGGTATTGTTTTCTGACGAATCGAAATTCAATCGCGTCTGTTCTGACGGGATACGGTACGTTAGACGTCGAATTGGCGAAAGTTTGAAAACACAGTGCGTTTTAAAAACTCTTAAACATGGTGGTGGCAACGTTATGGTGTGGGCGTGTTTTTCTCGAAGCGGCCCTGGTCCGATATGTCGTATCAATGGAATTATGGACCGTTTTCAATACAAGGACATACTCAAGAACACAATGTTACCTTTTGCACGCAACAATATGAGTGATGATTTTATTTTTCAAAATGATAATGATCCGAAGCACACGGCTCGGGTTGTGAAACAGTTTTTTCAAGAAGAAAATATCACCGTGCTGCCGTGGCCGTCGCAATCACCAGACATTAACCCAATCGAGAATTTGTGAAGCATCATAAAAAAGACAGTACAAGGTTATAAACCGAAAAATTTAAATGAACTTTACTCTACGATTGAAACAGCCTGGAATAATATTACGGTAGATTAATATAAAAAATTAATAGATTCTATGCCAAGAAGATGTACCGAAGGGATAAGAAATAACGGATATTGAACAAAATATTGAATTTAAACAAAAATTGTGTATATTTTTTAACCAAAAATTAATATTTTTTGTATAGTCTTAAACTTTTGACCGACGAAATATTATACAGATTTCGTTCCTTTTTTATAACTTAGCTATTGAGCAAAATATCAAAATGAAATTTTTTTTCTAAGTGTACAAACAAATGTACAATTAGTTAATACCAAAAGTAGAACACCGTATTTATATTTTTTATGGAAAGTAAATCAATTATTTATTTCTTCCATTTCGTCTTAAACTTTTGTCCGCTACTGTATAAAGTTATGTAGTATTATCTTATAACGTATATCGTTATATACTATTACGTTATAACGTATAACGTTATATACTATTACGTTATGACGTATAACGTTATATATATTACGTTATAATGTATAACGTTATTACTATTACGTTATAACGTATAACGTTATATACTATTACGTACTAACGATTAACGTTATATACTATTACGTACTAACGGATAACGTTATATACTATTACGCAGTGACGTATAACGATGTATACTATTACGTTATAACGTATAACGTTATATACTATTACGTACTAACGAATAACGTTATATACTATTACGTACTAACGAATAACGTTATATACTATTACGTACTAACGGATAACGTTATATACTATTACGCAATAACGTATAACGTTATATAATACTACGAACTAACCTATAACGTTATATACTATTACGTTATATCGTATAACGTTATATACTATTACGTTATAACGTAAAAAGTTATGTAGTATTATCTTATAACGTATATCGTTATATACTATTACGTTATAACGTATAACGTTACATAATATAACGTTATGACGTATAACGTTATATATATTACGTTATAACGTATAACGTTATATACTATTACGTTACAACGTATAACGTTATATACTATTACGTACTAACGATTAACGTTATATACTATTACGTACTAACGGATAACGTTATATACTATTACGCAGTGACGTATAACGTTATATAATATTACGAACTAACGTATAACGTTATATAATACTACGAACTAACGTATAACGTTATATACTATCACGTTATAACGTATAACGTTATATACTATTACGTTATAGCGTATAACGTTATATAACACTACGAACTAACGTATAACGTTATATACTATTACGTTATAACGTATAACGCTATATATATTACGTTATAACGTATAACGTTATATACTATTACGCAATAACGTATAACGTTATATAATACTACGAACTAACGTATAACGTTATATAATAATACGAACTAACGTATAAAGTTATGTAGTATTATCTTATAACGTGTAACGTTATATACAATTACGTTATAACGTATAACGTTATATACTATTACGTTATAACGTATAACGTTATATACTATTAAGTTATAACGTATAACGTTGTGTAATACTACGAACTAACGTATAACGTTATATACTATTACGTTATAACGTATAACGTTATATACTATTACGTTATAACGTATAACGTTATATACTATTACGTACTAACGTATAACGTTATATACTATTATGTACTAACGAATAACGTTGTATACTATTACGTAACAACGTATAACGTTATGTAGTATTACCTTATAACGTACAACGTTATATACAATTACGTTATAACGTATAACGTTACATACTATTACGTTATAACGAATAACGTTATATACTATTACATTATAACGTATAACGTTATATACTATTACGTACTAACGAATAACGTTATATACTATTACGTACTAACGGATAACGTTATATACTATTACGCAATAACGTATAACGTTATATAATACTACGAACTAACGTATAACGTTATATACTATCACGTTATAACGTATAACGTTATATACTATTACGTTATAGCGTATAACGTTATATAACACTACGAACTAACGTATAACGTTATATACTATTACGGTATAACGTATAACGTTATATACTATTACGTTATAACGTATAACACTATATATATTACGTTATAACGTATAACGTTATATACTATTACGCAATAACGTATAACGTTATATAATACTACGAACTAACGTATAACGTTATATAATAATACGAACTAACGTATAAAGTTATGTAGTATTATCTTATAACGTGTAACGTTATATACAATTACGTTATAACGTATAACGTTATATACTATTACGTTATAACGTATAACGTTATATACTATTAAGTTATAACGTATAACGTTGTGTAATACTACGAACTAACGTATAACGTTATATACTATTACGTTATAACGTATAACGTTATATACTATTACGTTATAACGTATAACGTTATATACTATTACGTACTAACGTATAACGTTATATACTATTAGGTACTAACGAATAACGTTGTATACTATTACGTAACAACGTATAACGTTATGTAGTATTACCTTATAACGTACAACGTTATATACAATTACGTTATAACGTATAACGTTACATACTATTACGTTATAACGAATAACGTTATATACTATTACATTATAACGTATAACGTTATATACTATTACATTATAACGTATAAAGTTATATACTATTACGTACTAACGAATAACGTTATATACTATTACGTACTAACGGATAACGTTATATACTATTACGCAATAACGTATAACGTTATATAATACTACGAACTAACCTATAACGTTATATACTATTACGTTATATCGTATAACGTTATATACTATTACGTTATAACGTAAAAAGTTATGTAGTAATATCTTATAACGTATATCGTTATATACTATTACGTTATAACGTATAACGTTACATACTATAACGTTATGACGTATAACGTTATATATATTACGTTATAACGTATAACGTTATATACGATTACGTTATAACGTATAACGTTATATACTATTATGTACTAACGATTAACGTTATATACTATTACGTACTAACGGATAACGTTATATACTATTACGCAGTGACGTATAACGTTATATAATATTACGAACTAACGTATAACGTTATATAATACTACGAACTAACGTATAACGTTATATACTATCACGTTATAACGTATAACGTTATATACTATTACGTTATAGCGTATAACGTTATATAACACTAGGAACTAACGTATAACGTTATATACTATTACGGTATAACGTATAACGTTATATACTATTACGTTATAACGTATAACGCTATATGTATATTACGTTATAACGTATAACGTTATATACTATTACGCAATAACGTATAACGTTATATAATACTACGAACCAACGTATAACGTTATATAATAATACGAACTAACGTATAAAGTTATGTAGTATTATCTTATAACGTGTAACGTTATATAAAATTACGTTATAACGTATAACGTTATATACTATTACGTTATAACGTATAACGTTATATACTATTAAGTTATAACGTATAACGTTGTGTAATACTACGAACTAACGTATAACGTTATATACTATTACGTTATAACGTATAACGTTATATACTATTACGTTATAACGTATAACGTTATATACTATTACGTACTAACGTATAACGTTATATACTATTATGTACTAACGAATAACGTTGTATACTATTACGTAACAACGTATAACGTTATGTAGTATTACCTTATAACGTACAACGTTATATACAATTACGTTATAACGTATAACGTTACATACTATTACGTTATAACGTATAACGTTATATATTATTACATTATAACGTATAACGTTATATACTATTACGTACTAACGAATAACGTTATATACTATTACGTACTAACGGATAACGTTATATACTATTACGCAATAACGTATAACGTTATATAATACTACGAACTAACCTATAACGTTATATACTATTACGTTATATCGTATAACGTTATATACTATTACGTTATAACCTATAAAGTTATGTAGTATTATCTTATAACGTATATCGTTATATACTATTACGTTATAACGTATAACGTTATATACTATTACGTTATGACGTATAACGTTATATATATTACGTTATAATGTATAACGTTATTACTATTACGTTATAACGTATAACGTTATATACTATTACGTACTAACGATTAACGTTATATACTATTACGTACTAACGGATAACGTTATATACTATTACGCAGTGACGTATAACGATGTATACTATTACGTTATAACGTATAACGTTATATACTATTACGTACTAACGAATAACGTTATATACTATTACGTACTAACGAATAACGTTATATACTATTACGTACTAACGGATAACGTTATATACTATTACGCAATAACGTATAACGTTATATAATACTACGAACTAACCTATAACGTTATATACTATTACGTTATATCGTATAACGTTATATACTATTACGTTATAACCTATAAAGTTATGTAGTATTATCTTATAACGTATATCGTTATATACTATTACGTTATAACGTATAACGTTATGTAGTATTACCTTATAACGTACAACGTTATATACAATTACGTTATAACGTATAACGTTACATACCATTACGTTATAACGTATAACGTTATATACTATTACGTACTAACGTATAACGTTATATACTATTATGTACTAACGAATAACGTTGTATACTATTACGTAACAACGTATAACGTTATATAGTATTACGTTATAACGTATAACGTTATATACTATTACGTTATAACGTATAACGTTATATACTATTACGTTATAACGTATAACGTTATATACTATTACGTACTAACGATTAACGTTATATACTATTACGTACTAACGGATAACGTTATATACTATTACGCAGTGACGTATAACGTTGTATACTATTACGTTATAACGTATAACGTTATATAATACTACGTACTAACCTATACCGTTATATACTATTGCGTAATATCGTATAAAGTAATATGCCATTACGTACTAACGGATAACGCTATATACTATTATGTACTAACGAATAACGTTGTATACTATTACGTAACAACGTATAACGTTATGTAGTATTACCTTATAACGTATAACGTTATATACAATTACGTTATAACGTATAACGTTACATACTATTACGTTATAACGTATAACGTTATATACTATTACATTATAACGTATAAGGTTATATACTATTACGTACTAACGAATAACGTTATATACTATTACGTACTAACGTATAACGTTATATACTATTACGCAATAACGTATAACGTTATATAATACTACGAACTAACCTATAACGTTATATACTATTACGTTATATCGTATAACGTTATATACTATTACGTTATAACGTAAAGAGTTATGTAGTATTATCTTATAACGTATATCGTTATATACTATTACGTTATAACGTATAACGTTACATACTATAACGTTATGACGTATAACGTTATATATATTACGTTATAACGTATAACGTTATATACTATTACGTTATAACGTATAACGTTATATACTATTACGTACTAACGATTAACGTTATATACTATTACGTACTAACGGATAACGTTATATACTATTACGCAGTGACGTATAACGTTATATAATATTACGAACTAACGTATAACGTTATATACTATCACGTTATAACGTAGAACGTTATATACTATTACGTTATAGCGTATAACGTTATATAACACTACGAACTAACGTATAACGTTATATACTATTACGGTATAACGTATAACGTTATATACTATTACGTTATAACGTATAACGCTATATATATTACGTTATAACGTATAACGTTATATACTATTACGCAATAACGAATAACGTTATATAATACTACGAACTAACGCATAACGTTATTTAATAATACGAACTAATGTATAAAGTTATGTAGTATTATCTTATAACGTGTAACGTTATATACAATTACGTTATAACGTATAACGTTATATACTATTACGTTATAACGTATAACGTTATATACTATTAAGTTATAACGTATAACGTTGTGTAATACTACGAACTAACGTATAACGTTATATACTATTACGCAATAACTTATAACGTTATATACTATTACGTTATATCGTATAACGTTATATACTATTACGTTATAACGTATAAAGTTATGTAGTATTATCTTATAACGTATATCGTTATATACTATTACGTTATAACGTATAACGTTATATACTATTACGTTATGACGTATAACGTTATATATATTACGTACTAACGATTAACGTTATATACTATTACGTACTAACGGATAACGTTATATACTATTACGCAGTGACGTATAACGTTGTATACTATTACGTTATAACGAATAACGTTATATAATACTACGTACTAACCTATACCGTTATATACTATTGCGTAATATCGTATAACGTTATATGCCATTACGTATTAACGGATAACGATATATACTATTACGTTATAACGTATAACGTTATATACTATTACGTTATAACTTATAACGTTATATACTATTACGTTATAACGTATAACGTTATATACTATTACGTTATAACGTATAACGTTATATACTATTACGTTATAACGTATAACGTTATATACTATTACGTTATAACGTATAACGTTATATACTATTACGTACTAACGAATACCGTTATATACTATTACGTACTAACGGATAACGGTATATACTATTACGCAATAACTTATAACGCTATATAATACTACGAACTAACGTATAACGTTATATAATACTACGAAATAACGTATAACGTTATATACTATTAGGTTATAACGTATAACGTTATATACTGTTACGTTATAACGTACAACGTTATATACTATTACGTTACAACGTATAACGTTCTATACTATTACGTACTAACGTATAACGTTATATACTATTACGTACTAACGGATAACGTTATATACTATTACGCAATAACTTATAACGCTATATAATACTACGAACTAACGTCTAACGTTATATAATTCTACGAACTAACGTATAACGTTATGTAGTATTATTCATATAACGTGTAACGTTATATACAATTACGTTATAACGTATAACGTTATATACTATTACGTTATAACGTATAATTATATATATATATATACGTTATAACGTATAACGTTCTATACTATTACGTTATTACGTATAACGTTATATACTATTACGGTATAACGTATAACGTTATATACTATTACGTACTAACGATTAACGTTATATACTATTACGTACTAACGGATAACGTTATATACTATTACGCAGTGACGTATAACGTTATATACTATTACTTACTAACGTATAACGTTATATACTATTACGTACTAACGGATAACGTTATATACTATTGCGCAATAACGTATAACGTTATGTAGTATTACCTTATAACGTATAACGTTATATACTATTACGTACTAACGTATAACGGTATATAATATTACGCTATAATGTGAAAAGTTATGTAGCATTACCTTATGACGTATAACGTTATATACGATTACGTTATAACGTATAACTTTATATACGCTTACGTTATAACGTATAACGTTATATACTATTACGTACTAACGTATAACGGTATATACTATTACGCTATAACGTGAAAAGTTATGTAGCATTACCTTATGACGTATAACGTTATATACTATTACGTTATATCGTATAACGTTATATACTACTACGATATAACGTATAACGTTATATACTATTACGTACTAACGAATAACGTTATATACTATTACGTACTAACGGATAACGTTATATACTACTACGTTATAACGTATAACGTGATATACTATTTCGTTATTACGTATAACGTTAAATACTATTACGTACTAACGTATAACGGTATATACTATTACGTACTAACGAACAACGTTGTATACTATTACGTTATAACGTATAACGTTATATACTATTACGTTATAACGTATAACGTTATATATATTACGTTATAACGTATAATTTATATACTATTACGGTATAACGTATAACGTTATATACTATTACGTACTAACGATTAACGTTATATACTATTACGTACTAACGGATACCGTTATATACTATTACGCAGTGACGTATAACCTTATATAATATTACGAACTAACGTATAACGTTATATAATACTACGAACTAACGTATACCGTTTTATACTATTACGTAATAACGTATAACGTTATATACTTTTACGTACTAACGTATAACGTTATATACAATTACGTAATAACGTATAACGTTATGTAGTATTACCTTATAACGTATATCGTTATATACTATTACGCTATAACGTATAACGTTACATACTATTACGTAATAACGTATAACGTTATATATATTACGTTATAACGTATAACGTTATATACTATTCCGTCATAACGTATAACGTATTATACTATTACGTACAAACGTATAACGGTGCATACTATTACGTACTAACGAATAACGTTATATACTATTACGTCATAACGTATAACGTGATATACTATTACGTTATAACGTATAACATTTTATACTATTACGTTACAACGTATAACGTTATATACTATTATCTTATAACGTGTAACGTTATATACAATTACGTTATAACGTATAACGTTATATACTATTACGCAGTGACGTATAACCTTATATAATATTACGAACTAACGTATAACGTTATATAATACTACGAACTAACGTATAACGTTTTATACTATTACGTAATAACGTATAACGTTATATACTTTTACGTACTAACGTATAACGTTATATACTATTACGTAATAACGTATAACGTTATGTAGTATTACCTTATAGCGTATATCGTTATATACTATTACGTTATAACGTATAACGTTATATACTATTACGTTATAACGAATAACGTTCTATACTATTACGTTATTACGTATAACGTTTAATACTAATACGTACTAACGTATAACGTTATATATATTACGTTATAACGTATAACGCTATATACTATTACGTTATAACGTATAACGTTATATACTATTACGTACTAACGATTAACGTTATATACTATTACGTACTAACGTATAACGTTATATACTATTACGTACAAACGTATAACGTTATATACTATGACGTTATAACGTATAACGTTATATACTATTACGTTATAGCGTATAACGTTACATACTATTACGTTATAACGTATAACGTTATATAATACTACGAACTAACGTCTAACGTTATACAATACTACGAACTAACGTATAACGTTATGTAGTATTATTCATATAACGTGTAACGTTATATACAATTACGTTATAACGTATAACGTTATATACTATTACGTTATAACGTATAACGTTATATACTATTAAGTTATAACGTATAACTTTATATACGCTTACGTTATAACGTATAACGTTATATACTATTACGTACTAACGTATAACGGTATATACTATTACGCTATAACGTGAAAAGTTATGTAGCATCACCTTATGACGTATAACGTTATATACTATTACGTTATATCGTATAACGTTATATACTACTACGATATAACGTATAACGTTATATACTATTACGTACTAACGAATAACGTTATATACTATTACGTACTAACGGATAACGTTATATACTACTACGTTATAACGTATAACGTTATATACTATTACGTCATAACGTATAACGTATTATTCTATTACGTACAATCGTATAACGGTATATGCTATTACGTACTAACGAATAACGTTATATACTATTACGTACTAACGGATAACGTTATATACTATTACGTTATAACCCATAACGTTATATACTATTACGTCATAACGTATAACGTGATATACTATTACGTTATTACGTATAACGTTAAATACTATTACGTACTAACGTATAACGGTATATACTATTACGTACTAACGAATAACGTTGTATACTATTACGTTATAACGTATAACGTTATATACTATTACGTTATAACGTATAACGTTATATATATTACGTTATAACGTATAACGTTATATACTATTACGGTATAACGTATAACGTTATATACTATTACGTACTAACGATTAACGTTATATACTATTACGTACTAACGGATACCGTTATATACTATTACGCAGTGACGTATAACCTTATATAATATTACGAACTAACGTACAACGTTATATACTATTACGTAATAACGTATAACGTTATGTAGTATTACCTTATAACGTATATCGTTATATACTATTACGCTATAACGTATAACGTTACATACTATTACGTAATAACGTATAACGTTATATACTATTACGGTATAACGTATAACGTTATATACTATTACGTACTAACGATTAACGTTATATACTATTACGTACTAACGGATACCGTTTTATACTATTACGTAATAACGTATAACGTTATATACTTTTACGTACTAACGTATAACGTTATATACTATTACGTAATAACGTATAACGTTATGTAGTATTACCTTATAACGTATATCGTTATATACTATTACGCTATAACGTATAACGTTACATACTATTACGTAATAACGTATAACGTTATATATATTACGTTATAACCCATAACGTTATATACTATTACGTCATAACGTATAACGTGATATACTATTACGTTATTACGTATAACGTTAAATACTATTACGTACTAACGTATAACGGTATATACTATTACGTACTAACGAATAACGTTGTATACTATTACGTTATAACGTATAACGTTCTATACTATTACGTTATTACGTATAACGTTATATACTATTACCGTATAACGTATAACGTTATATACTATTACGTACTAACGATTAACGTTATATACTATTACGTACTAACGGATAACGTTATATACTATTACGCAGTGACGTATAACGTTATATACTATTACTTACTAACGTATAACGTTATATACTATTACGTACTAACGGATAACGTTATATACTATTGCGCAATAACGTATAACGTTATGTAGTATTACCTTATAACGTATAACGTTATATACTATTACGTACTAACGTATAACGGTATATAATATTACGCTATAATGTGAAAAGTTATGTAGCATTACCTTATGACGTATAACGTTATATACGATTACGTTATAACGTATAACTTTATATACGCTTACGTTATAACGTGTAACGTTATATACTATTACGTACTAACGTATAACGGTATATACTATTACGCTATAACGTGAAAAGTTATGTAGCATTACCTTATGACGTATAACGTTATATACTATTACGTTATATCGTATAACGTTATATACTACTACGATATAACGTATAACGTTATATACTATTACGTACTAACGAATAACGTTATATACTATTACGTACTAACGGATAACGTTATATACTACTACGTTATAAGGTATAACGTTATATACTATTACGTCATAACGTATAACGTATTATCCTATTACGTACAAACGTATAACGGTATATGCTATTACGTACTAACGAATAACGTTATATACTATTACGTACTAACGGATAACGTTATATACTATTACGTTATAACCCATAACGTTATATACTATTACGTCATAACGTATAACGTGATATACTATTACGTTATTACGTATAACGTTAAATACTATTACGTACTAACGTATAACGGTATATACTATTACGTACTAACGAATAACGTTGTATACTATTACGTTATAACGTATAACGTTATATACTATTACGTTATAACGTATAACGTTATATATATTACGTTATAACGTATAACGTTATATACTATTACGTTATAACGTATAACGTTATATACTATTACGTACTAACGATTAACGTTATATACTATTACGTACTAACGTATAACGTTATATACTGTTACGTACTAACGTATAACGTTATATAATATTACGTACTAACGTATAACGGTATATACTATTACGTACTAACGAATAACATTGTATACTATTACGTTATAACGTATAACGTTATATACTATTACGTCATAACGTATAACGTGATATACTATTACGTTATTACGTATAACGTTAAATACTATTACGTACTAACGTATAACGGTATATACTATTACGTACTAACGAATAACGTTGTATACTATTACGTTCTAACGTATAACGTTATATACTATTACGTTATAACGTATAACGTTATATATATTACGTTATAACGTATAACGTTATATACTATTACGCAATAACGTATAACGTTATATAATACTGCGAAATAACGTATAACGTTATATACTATTACGTACTAACGGATACCGTTATATACTATTACGTTATAACGTATAACGTTATATACTATTACGTTATAACGTATAACGTTATATATATTACGTTATAACGTATAACGTTATATACTATTACGTTATAACGTATAACGTTATATACTATTACGTACTAACGATTAACGTTATATACTATTACGTACTAACGTATAACGTTATATACTATTACGTACTAACGTATAACGTTATATAATATTACGTACTAACGTATAACGGTATATACTATTACGTACTAACGAATAACATTGTATACTATTACGTTATAACGTATGACGTTATATACTATTACGTCATAACGTATAACGTGATATACTATTACGTTATTACGTATAACGTTAAATACTATTACGTACTAACGTATAACGGTATATACTATTACGTACTAACGAATAACGTTGTATACTATTACGTTCTAACGTATAACGTTATATACTATTACGTTATAACGTATAACGTTATATATATTACGTTATAACGTATAACGTTATATACTATTACGCAATAACGTATAACGTTATATAATACTGCGAAATAACGTATAACGTTATATACTATTACGTACTAACGGATACCGTTATATACTATTACGTTATAACGTATAACGTTATATACTATTACGTTATAACGTATAACGTTATATATATTACGTTATAACGTATAACGTTATATACTATTACGTTATAACGTATAACGTTATATACTATTACGTACTAACGATTAACGTTATATACTATTACGTACTAACGTATAACGTTATATACTATTACGTACTAACGTATAACGTTATATAATATTACGTACTAACGTATAACGGTATATACTATTACGTACTAACGAATAACATTGTATACTATTACGTTATAACGTATAACGTTATATACTATTACGTCATAACGTATAACGTGATATACTATTACGTTATTACGTATAACGTTAAATACTATTACGTACTAACGTATAACGGTATATACTATTACGTACTAACGAATAACGTTGTATACTATTACGTTCTAACGTATAACGTTATATACTATTACGTTATAACGTATAACGTTATATATATTACGTTATAACGTATAACGTTATATACTATTACGCAATAACGTATAACGTTATATAATACTACGAAATAACGTATAACGTTATATACTATTACGTACTAACGGATACCGTTATATACTATTACGTTATAACGTATAACGTTATATACTATTACGTTATAACGTATAACGTTATATATATTACGTTATAACGTATAACGTTATATACTATTACGTTATAACGTATAACGTTATATACTATTACGTACTAACGATTAACGTTATATACTATTACGTACTAACGTATAACGTTATATACTATTACGTACTAACGTATAACGATATATAATATTACGTACTAACGTATAACGGTATATACTATTACGTACTAACGAATAACATTGTATACTATTACGTTATAACGTATAACATTATATACTATTACGTCATAACGTATAACGTGATATACTATTACGTTATTACGTATAACGTTAAATACTATTACGTACTAACGTATAACGGTATATACTATTACGTACTAACGAATAACGTTGTATACTATTACGTTATAACGTATAACGTTATATATATTACGTTATAACGTATAACGTTATATACTATTACGTCATAACGTATAACGTGATATACTATTACGTTATTACGTATAACGTTAAATACTATTACGTACTAACGTATAACGGTATATACTATTACGTACTAACGAATAACGTTGTATACTATTACGTTATAACGTATAACGTTCTATACTATTACGTTATTACGTATAACGTTATATACTATTACCGTATAACGTATAACGTTATATACTATTACGTACTAACGATTAACGTTATATACTATTACGTACTAACGGATAACGTTATATACTATTACGCAGTGACGTATAACGTTATATACTATTACTTACTAACGTATAACGTTATATACTATTACGTACTAACGGATAACGTTATATACTATTGCGCAATAACGTATAACGTTATGTAGTATTACCTTATAACGTATAACGTTATATACTATTACGTACTAACGTATAACGGTATATAATATTACGCTATAATGTGAAAAGTTATGTAGCATTACCTTATGACGTATAACGTTATATACGATTACGTTATAACGTATAACTTTATATACGCTTACGTTATAACGTATAACGTTATATACTATTACGTACTAACGTATAACGGTATATACTATTACGCTATAACGTGAAAAGTTATGTAGCATTACCTTATGACGTATAACGTTATATACTATTACGTTATATCGTATAACGTTATATACTACTACGATATAACGTATAACGTTATATACTATTACGTACTAACGAATAACGTTATATACTATTACGTACTAACGGATAACGTTATATACTACCACGTTATAAGGTATAACGTTATATACTATTACGTCATAACGTATAACGTATTATCCTATTACGTACAAACGTATAACGGTATATGCTATTACGTACTAACGAATAACGTTATATACTATTACGTACTAACGGATAACGTTATATACTATTACGTTATAACCCATAACGTTATATACTATTACGTCATAACGTATAACGTGATATACTATTACGTTATTACGTATAACGTTAAATACTATTACGTACTAACGTATAACGGTATATACTATTACGTACTAACGAATAACGTTGTATACTATTACGTTATAAAGTATAACGTTATATACTATTACGTTATAACGTATAACGTTATATATATTACGTTATAACGTATAACGTTATATACTATTACGTTATAACGTATAACGTTATATACTATTACGTACTAACGATTAACGTTATATACTATTACGTACTAACGTATAACGTTATATACTATTACGTACTAACGTATAACGTTATATAATATTACGTACTAACGTATAACGGTATATACTATTACGTACTAACGAATAACATTGTATACTATTACGTTGTAACGTATAACGTTATATACTATTACGTCATAACGTATAACGTGATATACTATTACGTTATTACGTATAACGTTAAATACTATTACGAACTAACGTATAACGGTATATACTATTACGTACTAACGAATAACGTTGTATACTATTACGTTATAACGTATAACGTTATATACTATTACGTTATAACGTATAACGTTATATATATTACGTTATAACGTATAACGTTATATACTATTACGCAATAACGTATAACGTTATATAATACTACGAAATAACGTATAACGTTATATAATAATACGAACTAACGTATAAAGTTATGTAGTATTATCTTATAACGTGTAACGTTATATACAATTACGTTCTAACGTATAACGTTATATACTATTACGTTATAACGTATAACGTTATATACTATTAAGTTATAACGTATAACGTTGTGTAATACTACGAACTAACGTATAACGTTATATACTATTACGGTATAACGTATAACGTTATATACTATTACGTTATAACGTATAACGTTATATACTATTACGTTATAACCTATAACGTTATATACTATTACGTTATAGCGTATAACGTTATATAACACTACGAACTAACGTATAACGTTATATACTATTACGGTAGAACGTATAACGTTATATACTATTACGTTCTAACGTATAACGTTATATAATATTACGTACTAACGTATAACGTTATATACTATTTCGTAATATCGTATAACGTTATATGCTATTACGTACTAACGGATAACGTTATAGGCTATTATGTACTAACGAATAACGTTGTATACTATTACGTAACAACGTATAACGTTATGTAGTATTACCTTATAACTTGTAACGTGATATACAATTACGTTATAACGTATAACGTTACATACTATTACGTTATAACGTATAACGTTATATACTATTACATTATAACGTATAACGTTATATACTATTACGTTATAACGTATGACGTTATATACTATTACGTACTAACGTATAACGTTATATACTATTTCGTAATATCGTATAAAGTTATATGCCATTACGTACTAACGGATAACGTTATATACTATTACGCAATAACGTATAACGTTATATACTATTACGTACTAACGGATAACGTTATATACTATTACGTTATAACGTATAACGTTATGTAGTATTATCTTATATCGTATATCGTTATATACTATTACGTTATAACGTATAACGTTATATACTATTACGATATAACGTATAACGTTATATACTATTACGTACTAACGAATAACGTTATATACTATTACGTACTAACGGATAACGTTATATACTATTACGTTATAACCCTTAACGTTATATACTATTACGTCATAACGTATAACGTGATATACTATTACGTTATTACGTATAACGTTAAATACTATTACGTACTAACGTATAACGGTATATACTATTACGTACTAACGAATGACGTTGTATACTATTACGTTATAACGTATAACGTTATATACTATTACGTTATAACGTATAACGTTATATATATTACGTTATAACGTATAACGTTATATACTATTACGGTATAACGTAGAACGTTATATACTATTACGGTATAACGTATAACGTTATATACTATTACGTACTAACGATTAACGTTATATACTATTACGTACTAACGGATACCGTTATATACTATTACGCAGTGACGTATAACCTTATATAATATTACGAACTAACGTATAACGTTATATAATACTACGAACTAACGTATACCGTTTTATACTATTACGTAATAACGTATAACGTTATATACTTTTACGTACTAACGTATAACGTTATATACTATTACGTAATAACGTATAACGTTATGTAGTATTACCTTATAACGTATATCGTTATATACTATTACGCTATAACGTATAACGTTACATACTATTACGTTATAACGTATAACGTTATATATATTACGTTATAACGTATAACGTTATATACTATTACGTCATAACGTATATCGTATTATACTATTACGTACTAACGAATAACGTTATATACTATTACGTACTAACGGATAACGTTATATACTATTACGTTATAACGTATAACGTTATATACTACTACGTTATAACGTATAACGTTATATAATATTACGTCATAACGTATAACGTATTATTCTATTATGTACAAACGTATAACGGTATATGCTATTACGTACTAACGAATAACGTTATATACTATTACGTACTAACGGATAACGTTATATACTAATACGTTATAACCCATAACGTTATATACTATTACGTCATAACGTTTAACGTGATATACTATTACGTTATTACGTATAACGTTAAATACTATTACGTACTAACGTATAACGGTATATACTATTACGTACTAACGAATAACGTTGTATACTATTACGTTATAACGTATAACGTTATATACTATTACGTTATAACGTATAACGTTATATATATTACGTTATAACGTATAACGTTATATACTATTACGGTATAACGTATAACGTTATATACTATTACGTACTAACGATTAACGTTATATACTATTACGTACTAACGGATACCGTTATATACTATTACGCAGTGACGTATAACCTTATATAATATTACGAACTAACGTATAACGTTATATAATACTACGAACTAACGTATACCGTTTTATACTATTACGTAATAACGTATAACGTTATGTAGTATTACCTTATAACGTATATCGTTATATACTATTACGCTATAACGTATAACGTTACATACTATTACGTTATAACGTATAACGTTATATATATTACGTTATAACGTATAACGTTATATACTATTACGTCATAACGTATAACGTATTATACTATTGCGTACAAACGTATAACGGTATATACAATTACGTACTAACGAATAACGTTATATACTATTACGTACTAACGGATAACGTTATATACTATTACGTTATAACGTATAACGTTATATACTATTACGTCATAACGTATAACGTGATATACTATTACCTTATAACGTATAACATTATATACTATTACGTTATAACGTATAACGTTATATACTATTACGTTATAACGTATAACGTTATGTACTAATACGTACTAACGTATAACGTTATATATATTACGTTATAACGTATAACGTTATATACAATTACGTTATAACGTATAACGTTATATACTATTATGTCATAACGTATAACGTGATATACTATTACGTACTAACGTATAACGGTATATACTATTACGTACTAACGAATAACGTTGTATACTATTACGTTATAACGTATAACGTTGTATACTATTACGTTATAACGTATAACGTTATATAATACTACGTACTAACCTATACGGTTATATACTATTGCGTAATATCGTATAACGTTATATACCATTACGTATTAACGGATAACGATATATACTATTACGTTATAACGTATAACGTTATATACTATTACGTTATACCGTATAACGTTATATACTATTACGTTATAACGTATAACGTTATATACTATTACGTTATAACGTATAACGTTATATACTATTACGAACTAATGTATAACGTTATATTCCTATTACGTACTAACGGATAACGTTATATACTATTACGCAATAACGTATAACGTTACATAATAATACGGACTAAAGTATAACGTTACATAATACTACGAACTAACGTATAACGTTTTATACTATTACGTAATAACGAATTACGTTATATACTATTACGTACTAACATATAACGTTATATACTATTACGTACTAACGAATAACGTTATATACTATTACGTACTAACGGATATCGTTATATACTATTATGTACTAACGAATAACGTTGTATACTATTACGTAACAACGTATAACGTTATGTAGTATTACCTTATAACGAATAACGTTATATACAATTACGTTATAACGTATAACGTTACATACTATTACGTTATAACGTATAACGTTATATACTATGACATTATAACGTATAACGTTATATACTATTACGTACTAACGAATAACGTTATATACTATTACGTACTAACGGATAACGTTATATACTATTACGCAATAACGTATAACGTTATATAATACTACGAACTAACCTATAACGTTATATACTATTACGTTATATCGTATAACGTTATATACTATTACGTTATAACGTATAACGTTTAATACTAATACGTACTAACGTATAACGTTATATATATTACGTTATAACGTATAACGTTATATACTATTACGTTATAACGTATAACGTTATATACTATTACGTACTAACGATTAACGTTATATACTATTACGTACTAACGTATAACGTTATATACTATTACGTACTAACGTATAACGTTATATAATATTACGTACTAACGTATAACGGTATATACTATTACGTACTAACGAATCACATTGTATACTATTACGTTATAACGTATAACGTTATATACTATTACGTTATAACGTATAACGTTATATACTATTACGGTATAACGTATAACGTTATATACTATTACGTTATAACGTTTAACGTTATATATATTACGTTATTGCGTATAACGTTATATACTATTACGCAATAACGTATAACGTTATATAATACTACGAACTAACGTATAACGTTATATAATAATACGAACTAACGTATAAAGTTATGTAGTATTATCTTATAACGTGTAACGTTATATACAATTACGTTATAACGTATAACGTTATATACTATTACGTTATAACGTATAACGTTATATACTATTAAGTTATAACGTATAACGTTATATAACACTACGAACTAACGTATAACGTTATATACTATTACGGTAGAACGTATAACGTTATATACTATTACGTTATAACGTATAACGTTATATAATATTACGTACTAACGTATAACGTTATATACTATTTCGTAATATCGTATAACGTTATATGCTATTATTTACTAACGGATAACGTTATAGGCTATTATGTACTAACGAATAACGTTGTATACTATTACGTAACAACGTATAACGTTATGTAGTATTACCTTATAACGTGTAACGTTATATACAATTACGTTATAACGTATAACGTTACATAATATTACGTTATAACGTATAACGTTATATACTATTACATTATAACGTATAACGTTATATACTATTACGTTATAACGTATAACGTTATGTAGTATTATCTTATATCGTATATCGTTATATACTATTACGTTATAACGTATAACGTTATATACTATTACGTTATAACGTATAACGTTCTATACTATTACGTTATTACGTATAACGTTTAATACTATTACGTACTAACGTATAACGGTATATACTATTACGTACTAACGAATACCGTTGTATACTATTACGTTATAACGTATAACGTTATATACAATTACGTTATAACGTATAACGTTATATATATTACGTTATAACGTATAACGTTATATACTATTACGTTATAACGTATAACGTTATATACTATTACGTTATAACGTATGACGTTATATACTATTACGTTATAGCGTATAACGTTATATACTATTACGCAATAACGTATAACGTTATATAATACTACGAACTAACGTATAACGTTATATAATAATACGAACTAACGTATAAAGTTATGTAGTATTATCTTATAACGTGTAACGTTATATACAATTACGTTATAACGTATAACGTTACATACTATTACGTTATAACGTATAACGTTATATACTATTACATTATAACGTATAACGTTATATACTATTACGTACTAACGAATAACGTTATATACTATTACGTACTAACGGATAACGTTATATACTATTACGTTATAACGTATAACGTTTAATACTAATACGTACTAACGTATAACGTTATATATATTACGTTATAACGTATAACGTTATATACTATTACGTTATAACGTATAACGTTATACACTATTACGTACTAACGATTAACGTTATATACTATTACGTACTAACGTATAACGTTATATACTATTACGTACTAACGTATAACGTTATATAATATTACGTACTAACGTATAACGGTATATACTATTACGTACTAACGAATCACATTGTATACTATTACGTTATAACGTATAACGTTATATACTATTACGTTATAACGTATAACGTTATATACTATTACGGTATAACGTATAACGTTATATACTATTACGTTATAACGTTTAACGTTATATACTATTACGTACTAACGAATAACGTTATATACTATTACGTACTAACGGATAACGTTATATACTATTACGCAATAACGTATAACGTTATATAATACTACGAACTAACCTATAACGTTATATGCTATTACGTTATATCGTATAACGTTATATACTATTACGTTATAACGTATAACGTTTAATACTAATACGTACTAACGTATAACGTTATATATATTACGTTATAACGTATAACGTTATATACTATTACGTTATAACGTATGACGTTATATACTATTAAGTTATAACGTATAACGTTGTGTAATACTACGAACTAACGTATAACGTTATATAGTATTACGTTATAACGTATAACGTTATATACTATTACGTTATAACGTATAACGTTATATACTATTACGTTATAACGTATAACGTTATATACTATTACGTACTAACGTATAACGTTATATACTATTATGTACTAACGAATAACGTTGTATACTATTACGTTATAACGTATAACGTTATATAATATTACGTACTAACGTATAACGTTATATACTATTTCGTAATATCGTATAACGTTATATACTATTACATTATAACGTATAACGTTATATACTATTACGTACTAACGAATAACGTTATATACTATTACGTACTAACGGATAACGTTATATACTATTACGCAATAACGTATAACGTTGTATACTATTACGTTATAACGTATAACGTTATATACTATTACGGTATAACGTATAACGTTATATACTATTACGTTATAACGTATGACGTTATATACTATTACGTTATAACGTATAACGTTATATACTATTACGTACTAACGATTAACGTTATATACTATTACGTAATAACGTATAACGTTATATACTATTACGTACTAACGTATAACGTTATATAATATTACGTACTAACGTATAACGGTATATACTGTTACGTACTAACGAATAACATTGTATACTATTACGTTATAACGTATAACGTTGTATACTATTACGTTATAACGTATAACGTTATATACTATTACGTTATAACGTATGACGTTATATACTATTACGTACTAACGTATAACGTTATATACAATTACGTTATAACGTATAACGTTACATACTATTACGTTATAACGTATAACGTTATATACTATTACATTATAACGTATAACGTTATATACTATTATATACTAACGAATAATGTTATATACTATTACGTACTAACGGATAACGTTATATACTATTACGTACTAACGTAATACGTTATATAATATTACGTACTAACGTATAACGTTATATAATATTACGTACTAACGTATAACGGTATATACTATTACGTACTAACGAATAACATTGTATACTATTACGTTATAACGTATAACGTTATATACTATTACGTTATAACGTATAACGTTATATACTATTACGGTATAACGTATAACGTTATATACTATTACGTTATAACGTATAACGTTATATATATTACGTTATAGCGTATAACGTTATATACTATTACGCAATAACGTATAACGTTATATAATACTACGAACTAACGTATAACGTTATATACTATTTCGTAATATCGTATAACGTTATATGCTATTATTTACTAACGGATAACGTTATAGGCTATTATGTACTAACGAATAACGTTGTATACTATTACGTAACAACGTATAACGTTATATACTATTACGTTATAGCGTATAACGTTATATAACACTACGAACTAACGTATAACGTTATATACTATTACGGTAGAACGTATAACGTTATATACTATTACGTTATAACGTATAACGTTATATAATATTACGTACTAACGTATAACGTTATATACTATTTCGTAATATCGTATAACGTTATATGCTATTATTTACTAACGGATAACGTTATAGGCTATTATGTACTAACGAATAACGTTGTATACTATTACGTAACAACGTATAACGTTATGTAGTATTACCTTATAACGTGTAACGTTATATACAATTACGTTATAACGTATAACGATACATACTATTACGTTATAACGTATAACGTTATATACTATTACGTACTAACGGATAACGTTATATACTATTACGCAATAACGTATAACGTTGTATACTATTACGTTATAACGTATAACGTTATATACTATTACGGTATAACGTATAACGTTATATACTATTACGTTATATCGTATAACGTTGTATACTATTACGTTATAACGTATAACGTTATATAGTATTACGTTATAACGTATAACGTTATATACTATTACGTTATATCGTATAACGTTATATACTATTACGTTATAACGTATAACGTTTAATACTAATACGTACTAACGTATAACGTTATATATATTACGTTATAACGTATAACGTTATATACTATTACATTATAACGTATAACGTTATATACTATTACGTACTAACGATTAACGTTATATACTATTACGTACTAACGTATAACGTTATATACTATTACGTACTAACGTATAACGTTATATAATATTACGTACTAACGTATAACGGTATATACTATTACGTACTAACGAATAACATTGTATACTATTACGTTATAACGTATAACGTTGTATACTATTACGTTATAACGTATAACGTTATATACTATTACGGTATAACGTATAACGTTATATACTATTACGTTATAACGTATAACGTTATATAATATTACGTACTAACGTATAACGTTATATACTATTTCGTAATATCGTATAACGTTATATGCTATTATTTACTAACGGATAACGTTATAGGCTATTATGTACTAACGAATAACGTTGTATACTATTACGTAACAACGTATAACGTTATGTAGTATTACCTTATAACGTGTAACGTTATATACAATTACGTTATAACGTATAACGTTACATACTATTACGTTATAACGTATAACGTTATATACTATTACATTATAACGTATAACGTTATATACTATTACGTTATAACGTATGACGTTATATACTATTACGTACTAACGTATAACGTTATATACTATTACGTTATAACGTATAACGTTATATACTATTACGTTATAACGTATAACGTTATATACTATTACGCAATAACGTATAACGTTATATAATACTACGAACTAACGTATAACGTTATATAATAATACGAACTAACGTATAAAGTTATGTAGTATTATCTTATAACGTGTAACGTTATATACAATTACGTTATAACGTATAACGTTACATACTATTACGTTATAACGTATAACGTTATATACTATTACATTATAACGTATAACGTTATATACTATTACGTACTAACGAATAACGTTATATACTATTACGTACTAACGGATAACGTTATATACTATTACGCAATAACGTATAACGTTATATAATACTACGAACTAACCTATAACGTTATATACTATTACGTTATATCGTATAACGTTATATACTATTACGTTATAACGTATAACGTTTAATACTAATACGTACTAACGTATAACGTTATATATATTACGTTATAACGTATAACGTTATATACTATTACGTTATAACGTATGACGTTATATACTATTAAGTTATAACGTATAACGTTGTGTAATACTACGAACTAACGTATAACGTTATATAGTATTACGTTATAACGTATAACGTTATATACTATTACGTTATAACGTATAACGTTATATACTATTACGTTATGCAGCATAACGTTATATGCTATTACGTACTAACGTATAACGTTATATACTATTATGTACTAACGAATAACGTTGTATACTATTACGTAACAACGTATAACGTTATGTAGTATTACCTTATAACGTATAACGTTATATACAATTACGTTATAACGTATAACGTTACATACTATTACGTTATAACGTATAACGTTATATACTATTACATTATAACGTATAACGTTATATACTATTATATACTAACGAATAACGTTATATACTATTACGTACTAACGGATAACGTTATATACTATTACGCAATAACGTATAACGTTATATAATACTACGAACTAACCTATAACGTTATATACTATTACGTTATATCGTATAACGTTATATACTATTACGTTATAACGTATAACGTTTAATACTAATACGTACTAACGTATAACGTTATATATATTACGTTATAACGTATAACGTTATATACTATTACGTTATAACGTATAACGTTATATACTATTACGTACTAACGATTAACGTTATATACTATTACGTACTAACGTATAACGTTATATACTATTACGTACTAACGTATAACGTTATATAATATTACGTACTAACGTATAACGGTATATACTATTACGTACTAACGAATAACATTGTATACTATTACGTTATAACGTATAACGTTATATACTATTACGTTATAACGTATAACGTTATATACTATTACGGTATAACGTATAACGTTATATACTATTACGTTATAACGTATTACGTTATATAATATTACGTTCTAACGTATAACGTTATATACTATTTCGTAATATCGTATAACGTTATATGCTATTATTTACTAACGGATAACGTTATAGGCTATTATGTACTAACGAATAACGTTGTATACTATTACGTAACAACGTATAACGTTATGTAGTATTACCTTATAACGTGTAACGTTATATACAATTACGTTATAACGTATTACGTTACATACTATTACGTTATAACGTATAACGTTATATACTATTACATTATAACGTATAACGTTATATACTATTACGTTATAACGTATGACGTTATATACTATTACGTACTAACGTATAACGTTATATACTATTTCGTAATATCGTAAAAAGTTATATGCCATTACGTACTAACGGATAACGTTATATACTATTACGCAATAACGTATAACGTTATATAATACTACGAACTAACCTATAACGTTATATACTATTACGTTATAACGTATAACGTTATGTAGTATTATCTTATATCGTATATCGTTATATACTATTACGTTATAACGTATGACGTTATATACTATTAAGTTATAACGTATAACGTTGTGTAATACTACGAACTAACGTATAACGTTATATAGTATTACGTTATAACGTATAACGTTATATACTATTACGTTATAACGTATAACGTTATATACTATTACGTTATAACGTATAACGTTATATACTATTACGTACTAACGTATAACGTTATATACTATTATGTACTAACGAATAACGTTGTATACTATTACGTAACAACGTATAACGTTATGTAGTATTACCTTATAACGTATAACGTTATATACAATTACGTTATAACGTATAACGTTACATACTATTACGTTATAACGTATAACGTTATATACTATTACATTATAACGTATAACGTTATATACTATTATATACTAACGAATAACGTTATATACTATTACGTACTAACGGATAACGTTATATACTATTACGCAATAACGTATAACGTTATATAATACTACGAACTAACCTATAACGTTATATACTATTACGTTATATCGTATAACGTTATATACTATTACGTTATAACGTATAACGTTTAATACTAATACGTACTAACGTATAACGTTATATATATTACGTTATAACGTATAACGTTATATACTATTACGTTATAACGTATAACGTTATATACTATTACGTACTAACGATTAACGTTATACACTATTACGTACTAACGTAATACGTTATATACTATTACGTACTAACGTATAACGTTATATAATATTACGTACTAACGTATAACGGTATATACTATTACGTACTAACGAATAACATTGTATACTATTACGTTATAACGTATAACGTTATATACTATTACGTACTAACGTATAACGTTATATACTATTATGTACTAACGAATAACGTTGTATACTATTACGTAACAACGTATAACGTTATGTAGTATTACCTTATAACGTGTAACGTTATATACAATTACGTTATAACGTATAACGTTACATACTATTACGTTATAACGTATAACGTTATATACTATTACATTATAACGTATAACGTTATATACTATTACGTTATAACGTATGACGTTATATACTATTACGTACTAACGTATAACGTTATATACTATTTCGTAATATCGTATAAAGTTATATGCCATTACGTACTAACGGATAACGTTATATACTATTACGCAATAACGTATAACGTTATATAATACTACGAACTAACCTATAACGTTATATACTATTACGTTATAACGTATAACGTTATGTAGTATTATCTTATATCGTATATCGTTATATACTATTACGTTATAACGTATGACGTTATATACTATTAAGTTATAACGTATAACGTTGTGTAATACTACGAACTAACGTATAACGTTATATAGTATTACGTTATAACGTATAACGTTATATACTATTACGTTATAACGTATAACGTTATATACTATTACGTTATAACGTATAACGTTATATACTATTACGTACTAACGTATAACGTTATATACTATTACGTACTAACGTATAACGTTGTATACTATTACGTAACAACGTATAACGTTATGTAGTATTACCTTATAACGTATAACGTTATATACAATTACGTTATAACGTATAACGTTACATACTATTACGTTATAACGTATAACGTTATATACTATTACATTATAACGTATAACGTTATATACTATTATATACTAACGAATAACGTTATATACTATTACGTACTAACGGATAACGTTATATACTATTACGCAATAACGTATAACGTTATATAATACTACGAACTAACCTATAACGTTATATACTATTACGTTATATCGTATAACGTTATATACTATTACGTTATAACGTATAACGTTTAATACTAATACGTACTAACGTATAACGTTATATATATTACGTTATAACGTATAACGTTATATACTATTACGTTATAACGTATAACGTTATATACTATTACGTACTAACGATTAACGTTATACACTATTACGTACTAACGTAATACGTTATATACTATTACGTACTAACGTATAACGTTATATAATATTACGTACTAACGTATAACGGTATATACTATTACGTACTAACGAATAACATTGTATACTATTACGTTATAACGTATAACGTTATATACTATTACGTTATAACGTATAACGTTATATACTATTACGGTATAACGTATAACGTTATATACTATTACGTTATAACGTATAACGTTATATATATTACGTTATAGCGTATAACGTTATATACTATTACGCAATAACGTATAACGTTATATAATACTACGAACTAACGTATAACGTTATATACTATTTCGTAATATCGTATAACGTTATATGCTATTATTTACTAACGGATAACGTTATAGGCTATTATGTACTAACGAATAACGTTGTATACTATTACGTAACAACGTATAACGTTATATACTATTACGTTATAGCGTATAACGTTATATAACACTACGAACTAACGTATAACGTTATATACTATTACGGTAGAACGTATAACGTTATATACTATTACGTTATAACGTATAACGTTATATAATATTACGTACTAACGTATAACGTTATATACTATTTCGTAATATCGTATAACGTTATATGCTATTATTTACTAACGGATAACGTTATAGGCTATTATGTACTAACGAATAACGTTGTATACTATTACGTAACAACGTATAACGTTATGTAGTATTACCTTATAACGTGTAACGTTATATACAATTACGTTATAACGTATAACGATACATACTATTACGTTATAACGTATAACGTTATATACTATTACATTATAACGTATAACGTTATATACTATTACGTTATAACGTATGACGTTATATACTATTACGTACTAACGTATAACGTTATATACTATTTCGTAATATCGTATAAAGTTATATGCCATTACGTACTAACGGATAACGTTATATACTATTACGCAATAACGTATAACGTTATATGATACTACGAACTAACCTATAACGTTATATACTATTACGTTATATCGTATAACGTTATATACTATTACGTTATAACGTATAACGTTATGTAGTATTATCTTACATCGTATATCGTTATATACTATTACGTTATAACGTATAACGTTATATACTATTACGTTATAACGTATAACGTTATATACAATTACGTTATAACGTATAACGTTATATATATTACGTTATAACGTATAACGTTATATACTATTACGTTATAACGTATAACGTTATATACTATTACGTTATAACGTATGACGTTATATACTATTACGTACTAACGTATAACGTTATATGCTATTTCGTAATATCGTATAAAGTTATATGCCATTACGTACTAACGGATAACGTTATATACTATTACGCAATAACGTATAACATTATATACTATTACGTACTAACGATTAACGTTATATACTATTACATACTAACGGATAACGTCATATACTATTAAGAAGTGACGTATAACCTTATATAATATTGCGAACTAACGTATAACTTTATATAATACTACGAACTAACGTATAACGTTATATAATAATACGAACTAACGTATAAAGTTATGTGGTATTATCTTATAACGTGTAACGTTATATACAATTACGTTATAACGTATAACGTTATATACTATTACGTTATAACGTATGACGTTATATACTATTAAGTTATAACGTATAACGTTGTGTAATACTACGAACTAACGTATAACGTTATATAGTATTACGTTATAACGTATAACGTTATATACTATTACGTTATAACGTATAACGTTATATACTATTACGTACTAACGTATAACGTTATATACTATTATGTACTAAAGAATAACGTTGTATACTATTACGTAACAACGTATAACGTTATATACTATTATGTACTAACGAATAACGTTGTATACTATTACGTAACAACGTATAACGTTATGTAGTATTACCTTATAACGTATAACGTTATATGCTATTACGTTATAACGTATAACGTTACATACTATTACGTTATAACGTATAACGTTATATACTATTACGTACTAACGGATAACGTTATATACTATTACGCAATAACGTATAACGTTATATAATACTACGAACTAACCTATAACGTTATATACTATTACGTTATATCGTATAACGTTATATACTATTATGTTATAACGTATAACATTATGTAGTATTATCTTATAACGTATATCGTTATATACAATTACGTTATAACGTATAACGTTATATACTATTACGTTATAACGTATAACGTTCTATAATATTACGTTATTACGTATAACGTTTAATACTATTACGTACTAACGTATAACGGTATATACTATTACGTACTAACGAATACCGTTGTATACTATTACGTTATAACGTATAACGTTGTATACTATTACGTTATAACGTATAACGTTATATAATACTACGTACTAACCTATACCGTTATATACTATTGCGTAATATCGTATAACGTTATATGCCATTACGTATTAACGGATAACGATATATACTATTACGTTATAACGTATAACGTTATATACTATTACGAACTAACGTATAACGTTATATACTATTACGTACTAACGGATAACGTTATATACTACTACGCAATAACGTATAACGTTACATAATAATACGGACTAACGTATAACGTTACATAATACTATGAACTAACGTATAACGTTTTATACTATTACGTAATAACGAATTACGTTATATACTATTACGTACTAACGTATAACGGTATATACTATTACGTACTAACGAATACCGTTGTATACTATTACGTTATAACGTATAACGTTATATACAATTACGTTATAACGTATAACGTTATATATATTACGTTATAACGTATAACGTTATATACTATTACGTTATAACGTATAACGTTATATACTATTACGTTATAACGTATGACGTTATATACTATTACGTTAAAGCGTATACTATTACGTACTAACGTATAACGGTATATACTATTACGTACTAACGAATACCGTTGTATACTATTACGTTATAACGTATAACGTTGTATACTATTACGTTATAACGTATAACGTTATATAATACTACGTACTAACCTATACCGTTATATACTATTGCGTAATATCGTATAACGTTATATGCCATTACGTATTAACGGATAACGATATATACTATTACATTATAACGTATAACGTTATATACTATTACGTACTAACGAATAACGTTATATACTATTACGTACTAACGGATAACGTTATATACTATTACGCAATAACGTATAACGTTATATAATACTACGAACTAACGTATAACGTTATATAATAATACGAACTAACGTATAAAGTTATGTAGTATTATCTTATAACGTGTAACGTTATATACAATTACGTTATAACGTATAACGTTACATACTATTACGTTATAACGTATAACGTTATATACTATTACATTATAACGTATAACGTTATATACTATTACGTTCTAACGAATAACGTTATATACTATTACGTACTAACGGATAACGTTATATACTATTACGCAATAACGCATAACGTTATATAATACTACGAACTATCCTATAACGTTATATACTATTACGTTATATCGTATAACGTTATATACTATTACGTTATAACGTATAACGTTTAATACTAATACGTACTAACGTATAACGTTATATATATTACGTTATAACGTATAACGTTATATACTATTACGTTATAACGTATGACGTTATATACTATTAAGTTATAACGTATAACGTTGTGTAATACTACGAACTAACGTATAACGTTATATAGTATTACGTTATAACGTATAACGTTATATACTATTACGTTATAACGTATAACGTTATATACTATTACGTTATAACGTATAACGTTATATACTATTACGTACTAACGTATAACGTTATATACTATTATGTACTAACGAATAACGTTGTATACTATTACGTAACAACGTATAACGTTATGTAGTATTACCTTATAACGTATAACGTTATATACAATTACGTTATAACGTATAACGTTACATACTATTACGTTATAACGTATAACGTTATATACTATTACATTATAACGTATAACGTTATATACTATTATATACTAACGAATAACGTTATATACTATTACGTACTAACGTATAACGGTATATACTATTACGTACTAACGAATACCGTTGTATACTATTACGTTATAACGTATAACGTTATATACAATTACGTTATAACGTATAACGTTATATATATTACGTTATAACGTATAACGTTATATACTATTACGTTATAACGTATAACGTTATATACTATTACGCAATAACGTATAACGTTATATAATACTACGAACTAACGTATAACGTTATATAATAATACGAACTAACGTATAAAGTTATGTAGTATTATCTTATAACGTGTAACGTTATATACAATTACGTTATAACGTATAACGTTACATACTATTACGTTATAACGTATAACGTTATATACTATTACATTATAACGTATAACGTTATATACTATTACGTACTAACGAATAACGTTATATACTATTACGTACTAACGGATAACGTTATATACTATTACGCAATAACGTATAACGTTATATAATACTACGAACTAACCTATAACGTTATATACTATTACGTTATATCGTATAACGTTATATACTATTACGTTATAACGTATAACGTTTAATACTAATACGTACTAACGTATAACGTTATATATATTACGTTATAACGTATAACGTTATATACTATTACGTTATAACGTATGACGTTATATACTATTAAGTTATAACGTATAACGTTGTGTAATACTACGAACTAACGTATAACGTTATATAGTATTACGTTATAACGTATAACGTTATATACTATTACGTTATAACGTATAACGTTATATACTATTACGTTATAACGTATAACGTTATATACTATTACGTACTAACGTATAACGTTATATACTATTATGTACTAACGGATAACGTTGTATACTATTACGTAACAACGTATAACGTTATGTAGTATTACCTTATAACGTATAACGTTATATACAATTACGTTATAACGTATAACGTTACATACTATTACGTTATAACGTATAACGTTATATACTATTACATTATAACGTATAACGTTATATACTATTATATACTAACGAATAACGTTATATACTATTACGTACTAACGGATAACGTTATATACTATTACGCAATAACGTATAACGTTATATAATACTACGAACTAACCTATAACGTTATATACTATTACGTTATATCGTATAACGTTATATACTATTACGTTATAACGTATAACGTTTAATACTAATACGTACTAACGTATAACGTTATATATATTACGTTATAACGTATAACGTTATATACTATTACGTTATAACGTATAACGTTATATACTATTACGTACTAACGATTAACGTTATATACTATTACGTACTAACGTATAACGTTATATACTATTACGTACTAACGTATAACGTTATATAATATTACGTACTAACGTATAACGGTATATACTATTACGTACTAACGAATAACATTGTATACTATTACGTTATAACGTATAACGTTATATACTATTACGTTATAACGTATAACGTTATATACTATTACGGTATAACGTATAACGTTATATACTATTACGTTATAACGTATTACGTTATATAATATTACGTTCTAACGTATAACGTTATATACTATTTCGTAATATCGTATAACGTTATATGCTATTATTTACTAACGGATAACGTTATAGGCTATTATGTACTAACGAATAACGTTGTATACTATTACGTAACAACGTATAACGTTATGTAGTATTACCTTATAACGTGTAACGTTATATACAATTACGTTATAACGTATAACGTTACATACTATTACGTTATAACGTATAACGTTATATACTATTACATTATAACGTATAACGTTATATACTATTACGTTATAACGTATGACGTTATATACTATTACGTACTAACGTATAACGTTATATACTATTTCGTAATATCGTATAAAGTTATATGCCATTACGTACTAACGGATAACGTTATATACTATTACGCAATAACGTATAACGTTATATAATACTACGAACTAACCTATAACGTTATATACTATTACGTTATAACGTATAACGTTATGTAGTATTATCTTATATCGTATATCGTTATATACTATTACGTTATAACGTATGACGTTATATACTATTAAGTTATAACGTATAACGTTGTGTAATACTACGAACTAACGTATAACGTTATATAGTATTACGTTATAACGTATAACGTTATATACTATTACGTTATAACGTATAACGTTATATACTATTACGTTATAACGTATAACGTTATATACTATTACGTACTAACGTATAACGTTATATACTATTATGTACTAACGAATAACGTTGTATACTATTACGTAACAACGTATAACGTTATGTAGTATTACCTTATAACGTATAACGTTATATACAATTACGTTATAACGTATAACGTTACATACTATTACGTTATAACGTATAACGTTATATACTATTACATTATAACGTATAACGTTATATACTATTATATACTAACGAATAACGTTATATACTATTACGTACTAACGGATAACGTTATATACTATTACGCAATAACGTATAACGTTATATAATACTACGAACTAACCTATAACGTTATATACTATTACGTTATATCGTATAACGTTATATACTATTACGTTATAACGTATAACGTTTAATACTAATACGTACTAACGTATAACGTTATATATATTACGTTATAACGTATAACGTTATATACTATTACGTTATAACGTATAACGTTATATACTATTACGTACTAACGATTAACGTTATACACTATTACGTACTAACGTAATACGTTATATACTATTACGTACTAACGTATAACGTTATATAATATTACGTACTAACGTATAACGGTATATACTATTACGTACTAACGAATAACATTGTATACTATTACGTTATAACGTATAACGTTATATACTATTACGTACTAACGTATAACGTTATATACTATTATGTACTAACGAATAACGTTGTATACTATTACGTAACAACGTATAACGTTATGTAGTATTACCTTATAACGTGTAACGTTATATACAATTACGTTATAACGTATAACGTTACATACTATTACGTTATAACGTATAACGTTATATACTATTACATTATAACGTATAACGTTATATACTATTCCGTTATAACGTATGACGTTATATACTATTACGTACTAACGTATAACGTTATATACTATTTCGTAATATCGTATAAAGTTATATGCCATTACGTACTAACGGATAACGTTATATACTATTACGCAATAACGTATAACGTTATATAATACTACGAACTAACCTATAACGTTATATACTATTACGTTATAACGTATAACGTTATGTAGTATTATCTTATATCGTATATCGTTATATACTATTACGTTATAACGTATGACGTTATATACTATTAAGTTATAACGTATAACGTTGTGTAATACTACGAACTAACGTATAACGTTATATAGTATTACGTTATAACGTATAACGTTATATACTATTACGTTATAACGTATAACGTTATATACTATTACGTTATAACGTATAACGTTATATACTATTACGTACTAACGTATAACGTTATATACTATTATGTACTAACGAATAACGTTGTATACTATTACGTAACAACGTATAACGTTATGTAGTATTACCTTATAACGTATAACGTTATATACAATTACGTTATAACGTATAACGTTACATACTATTACGTTATAACGTATAACGTTATATACTATTACATTATAACGTATAACGTTATATACTATTATATACTAACGAATAACGTTATATACTATTACGTACTAACGGATAACGTTATATACTATTACGCAATAACGTATAACGTTATATAATACTACGAACTAACCTATAACGTTATATACTATTACGTTATATCGTATAACGTTATATACTATTACGTTATAACGTATAACGTTTAATACTAATACGTACTAACGTATAACGTTATATATATTACGTTATAACGTATAACGTTATATACTATTACGTTATAACGTATAACGTTATATACTATTACGTACTAACGATTAACGTTATACACTATTACGTACTAACGTAATACGTTATATACTATTACGTACTAACGTATAACGTTATATAATATTACGTACTAACGTATAACGGTATATACTATTACGTACTAACGAATAACATTGTATACTATTACGTTATAACGTATAACGTTATATACTATTACGTTATAACGTATAACGTTATATACTATTACGGTATAACGTATAACGTTATATACTATTACGTTATAACGTATAACGTTATATATATTACGTTATAGCGTATAACGTTATATACTATTACGCAATAACGTATAACGTTATATAATACTACGAACTAACGTATAACGTTATATACTATTTCGTAATATCGTATAACGTTATATGCTATTATTTACTAACGGATAACGTTATAGGCTATTATGTACTAACGAATAACGTTGTATACTATTACGTAACAACGTATAACGTTATATACTATTACGTTATAGCGTATAACGTTATATAACACTACGAACTAACGTATAACGTTATATACTATTACGGTAGAACGTATAACGTTATATACTATTACGTTATAACGTATAACGTTATATAATATTACGTACTAACGTATAACGTTATATACTATTTCGTAATATCGTATAACGTTATATGCTATTATTTACTAACGGATAACGTTATAGGCTATTATGTACTAACGAATAACGTTGTATACTATTACGTAACAACGTATAACGTTATGTAGTATTACCTTATAACGTGTAACGTTATATACAATTACGTTATAACGTATAACGATACATACTATTACGTTATAACGTATAACGTTATATACTATTACATTATAACGTATAACGTTATATACTATTACGTTATAACGTATGACGTTATATACTATTACGTACTAACGTATAACGTTATATACTATTTCGTAATATCGTATAAAGTTATATGCCATTACGTACTAACGGATAACGTTATATACTATTACGCAATAACGTATAACGTTATATGATACTACGAACTAACCTATAACGTTATATACTATTACGTTATATCGTATAACGTTATATACTATTACGTTATAACGTATAACGTTATGTAGTATTATCTTACATCGTATATCGTTATATACTATTACGTTATAACGTATAACGTTATATACTATTACGTTATAACGTATAACGTTATATACAATTACGTTATAACGTATAACGTTATATATATTACGTTATAACGTATAACGTTATATACTATTACGTTATAACGTATAACGTTATATACTATTACGTTATAACGTATGACGTTATATACTATTACGTACTAACGTATAACGTTATATGCTATTTCGTAATATCGTATAAAGTTATATGCCATTACGTACTAACGGATAACGTTATATACTATTACGCAATAACGTATAACATTATATACTATTACGTACTAACGATTAACGTTATATACTATTACATACTAACGGATAACGTCATATACTATTAAGAAGTGACGTATAACCTTATATAATATTGCGAACTAACGTATAACTTTATATAATACTACGAACTAACGTATAACGTTATATAATAATACGAACTAACGTATAAAGTTATGTAGTATTATCTTATAACGTGTAACGTTATATACAATTACGTTATAACGTATAACGTTATATACTATTACGTTATAACGTATGACGTTATATACTATTAAGTTATAACGTATAACGTTGTGTAATACTACGAACTAACGTATAACGTTATATAGTATTACGTTATAACGTATAACGTTATATACTATTACGTTATAACGTATAACGTTATATACTATTACGTACTAACGTATAACGTTATATACTATTATGTACTAAAGAATAACGTTGTATACTATTACGTAACAACGTATAACGTTATATACTATTATGTACTAACGAATAACGTTGTATACTATTACGTAACAACGTATAACGTTATGTAGTATTACCTTATAACGTATAACGTTATATGCTATTACGTTATAACGTATAACGTTACATACTATTACGTTATAACGTATAACGTTATATACTATTACGTACTAACGGATAACGTTATATACTATTACGCAATAACGTATAACGTTATATAATACTACGAACTAACCTATAACGTTATATACTATTACGTTATATCGTATAACGTTATATACTATTATGTTGTAACGTATAACATTATGTAGTATTATCTTATAACGTATATCGTTATATACAATTACGTTATAACGTATAACGTTATATACTATTACGTTATAACGTATAACGTTCTATAATATTACGTTATTGCGTATAACGTTTAATACTATTACGTACTAACGTATAACGGTATATACTATTACGTACTAACGAATACCGTTGTATACTATTACGTTATAACGTATAACGTTGTATACTATTACGTTATAACGTATAACGTTATATAATACTACGTACTAACCTATACCGTTATATACTATTGCGTAATATCGTATAACGTTATATGCCATTACGTATTAACGGATAACGATATATACTATTACGTTATAACGTATAACGTTATATACTATTACGAACTAACGTATAACGTTATATACTATTACGTACTAACGGATAACGTTATATACTACTACGCAATAACGTATAACGTTACATAATAATACGGACTAACGTATAACGTTACATAATACTATGAACTAACGTATAACGTTTTATACTATTACGTAATAACGAATTACGTTATATACTATTACGTACTAACGTATAACGGTATATACTATTACGTACTAACGAATACCGTTGTATACTATTACGTTATAACGTATAACGTTATATACAATTACGTTATAACGTATAACGTTATATATATTACGTTATAACGTATAACGTTATATACTATTACGTTATAACGTATAACGTTATATACTATTACGTTATAACGTATGACGTTATATACTATTACGTTAAAGCGTATACTATTACGTACTAACGTATAACGGTATATACTATTACGTACTAACGAATACCGTTGTATACTATTACGTTATAACGTATAACGTTGTATACTATTACGTTATAACGTATAACGTTATATAATACTACGTACTAACCTATACCGTTATATACTATTGCGTAATATCGTATAACGTTATATGCCATTACGTATTAACGGATAACGATATATACTATTACATTATACCGTATAACGTTATATACTATTACGTACTAACGAATAACGTTATATACTATTACGTACTAACGGATAACGTTATATACTATTACGCAATAACGTATAACGTTATATAATACTACGAACTAACGTATAACGTTATATAATAATACGAACTAACGTATAAAGTTATGTAGTATTATCTTATAACGTGTAACGTTATATACAATTACGTTATAACGTATAACGTTACATACTATTACGTTATAACGTATAACGTTATATACTATTACATTATAACGTATAACGTTATATACTATTACGTTCTAACGAATAACGTTATATACTATTACGTACTAACGGATAACGTTATATACTATTACGCAATAACGCATAACGTTATATAATACTACGAACTATCCTATAACGTTATATACTATTACGTTATATCGTATAACGTTATATACTATTACGTTATAACGTATAACGTTTAATACTAATACGTACTAACGTATAACGTTATATATATTACGTTATAACGTATAACGTTATATACTATTACGTTATAACGTATGACGTTATATACTATTAAGTTATAACGTATAACGTTGTGTAATACTACGAACTAACGTATAACGTTATATAGTATTACGTTATAACGTATAACGTTATATACTATTACGTTATAACGTATAACGTTATATACTATTACGTTATAACGTATAACGTTATATACTATTACGTACTAACGTATAACGTTATATACTATTATGTACTAACGAATAACGTTGTATACTATTACGTAACAACGTATAACGTTATGTAGTATTACCTTATAACGTATAACGTTATATACAATTACGTTATAACGTATAACGTTACATACTATTACGTTATAACGTATAACGTTATATACTATTACATTATAACGTATAACGTTATATACTATTATATACTAACGAATAACGTTATATACTATTAC